>NC_051409.1:8448098-8450181 GCF_015228065.2 Penaeus monodon | reverse complement strand
GATGATAAAAAAAAATCCATGTCTCAGCCAGTAGCATTACCCCACATGTTTCTAACCCTACACACACGCGTCCACGCGAACGCAGATGCTTTGCATAGATCAAGCAGTGCCATGTTTGGCAGCAACAAGGGAAGTATTCTTTGTTTTCAAAAGATGAACTCTGCTCTCGAAGAAAAAGGGGAATACCGGACAGCCAGGCATCGATAATCAGTCAGCATTTAGATCTGTGTGGAAGAGAATTCTTCGCCCTTCGACCACAGTGCCTTTAAGGCGAAAGTAAAGGTAAACGAAATTACCCAACAGAGAGCTCGTTCAGAAAGCAGCTGGGGCTAACTTTGTCCAGTTTTGTGGTCAGAGGAGAGTGAAAGGACAGATACTCGGCGAACATCATTGCCAGTCTTACAACAAGATTTGTTAATCGACATAAGTATTTCATTGGGGAAAATAATTGTATCCTATATGGATTTGATTTACAGGAAGGTTGCTTGTAAAATGATTTTTCTTTTCATTCTTATGAAGGGAAGCAGGAGGTATCCTGTGCGCTAAAGAATGGATCATGATATAGCGGAAAGAAGTATCTAGCGCGGAATGGGATATGGTGACGATGCTGAAACTGCTCCATTTTGTCCCTGATGAGAGAAATCAAAATTCACATTTCTGATAAATAAAGCTCTGGGTGAACTCATCAGCGGGGATACTGGGCTACACAAGTTGGGAATGAGTCGATAACTGATCAGAGCAGTACTGCTGGGTACGTTCGTGGTCGTTGTGGTGTATGTTATGCTGCCAATTTTGTCTGGAAGAGAACTATCTGAATACAGAGAAAAAGAATGAAGTGTCAACACTAGTAGGTGTAAAAAAATCTCTGAGAAGTCAAAGACAAACAGTATAGAGCGTGCAGTCTTCAATGGCAATCTGTCACCAAACACGTAAGCAGTCCTGGCCTTCCTTTGTCGAATATACTTTGATGTCAGTCGGCCTTCGTTGGCGCCCGAGACACGGAGACCACGGCATTAACTGTTGCGGTTTTATGAATTCGTTTTTAAAGTAAACAGAGTGCACATGTGTGGTATTTTTGAGTGATGAACTACAATTCATGACAAGTAACCCGATCAGAAGATAATGGTAACAGAATAACCAATTGTGATGACAACAGTAGCAGAAGTGATGTGGTAATTCGTTGGAACGGTGAGCAGCATTACTTTCACTTCGAAAGTTGAAGGCCTCGTCTGCTCACTTTTTTTTACGTGATAGCAGAGGGAATCCCATTTTATACAGACAGCCATTTCTTGTCTTCTCCGTATTTACCCTCAGTGCGAGGAAGAGTAGCCTTTGATGAAAGAAAAGCGAAAGCGAGAAACCAAGTAATTACACCGAACAGAAGGACGGGCTGGACAGGGAAACGGAACCTTGGCGAGAAGATGAGGGTGAAAACAAAGGAAAGAAATCTATTTTAGAAAGAGAAAGAGATGAAACGAGGAAAATATGCACGAACGTAGAGAAGCGCTAAATTAGGTGGACGAAGATTTCAGAGTGAAGCAGCCTTTTCCCGAGGGATACTCAGTGTTAAACATGGTTGAGAGCGTAGGGAAGGGAATAAAGAAAGGAGGGATAAACTGAAGGTAATCAAACATAGAAAGGGCGAATAAAAAAAGGTCTGTTGTGACGGATGACAGTGCAAAAATGCAGGTGAGTCTTCACATTTCTTCTCCCTTGTCTGGCTCTATGCAGATTAACAATTCACAAAGTACAATTAGCGTGTTATTTTGTCTGCTGAGACTGAATCTAAGAGGCTAACACGGTATCTCAGTAAGTCAGCAGTTTTCTCATTTATATTGTCTTGTATCCAACAGGTGTTCAAGTCATCGATATACAATTATGAATAATTATCTGGTTTTAAATCATCTACGTGAAAAATATTTACCTCCTGTGGGAGGACTGGAATAAATAACGAATTACATCTAGTCGAAGGGGAGTGACAGGGGAAACGCGGACAATCGCTGAATTAAAGTTTTGTCGCTAATCAAGATTCATGAATGAGAAGGAGGCAGAAAGAGGTGTAACAGAAACAGAAAGAGGTAAT
>NC_051409.1:8446726-8447205 GCF_015228065.2 Penaeus monodon | reverse complement strand
TGATAATTTTAATGATAATAATGACCGTAACAGAGCGAAGTGTGAGAGCAAACTGTAACGTTTTTGTGCGATGAACAGGAGGCAGAGAAAGAAGGACAGTCAGTGTTTGTAATGTAGGTAGAGACAGCAAGTGAAGGATGCAGGTATGAAGGGAAATGAAAGAGAGGAGGCCAGATAGTGAGGGAAGAATATATTAGATATTTAGTTTATGACAAGCGTTTCAAAGAAGAAAAATACACGATACTTTATTTATTTATTTGTTTATTCTATATATTTTAATTGTTTTATTTATTTATTATTATTATTATATATATATATATATTTTTTTTGATAGGAGGGAGGAAGGAGGGCAATGCAGAGGCCTTTTTTGTAATGAGTTTGCACAATTTATGTGAATGTGACGCCGTGAGAAGCTTACTGAAAATTTGGCCGTCGATATCGGAAAAGGTTGCTGCCTTTAACACCTGCAACCACAGAAC
>NC_051409.1:8446101-8446641 GCF_015228065.2 Penaeus monodon | reverse complement strand
CTGAAAATCCTTCATGACAGACAAATCATACATCTGAAGTGAATAATAATGTTAGAGAAGTAACTTCACTTATGTATATTCATGCCATACAGTCTACATTTTTTTCTCTTTTTTTCCTTTGTTTAGGTTAAAGATGGAGTAGAAAAGGCTGCTTTCCCCGTAGCATAAAAGACTGAGCAACGTGAGAGTGACGGCGTAGTCCCTGTGGGTGAGGTGGAGGAATTCAAAGGTGCAACAGATATCTGATTCAACATTACGAATTTAATATAGTTCAAAATTTGTAATTTCTCTTTACCAAATTTTAGAAGCAGTTTGAAATTGACCGAATGAAATGTGTGATTGTGGGTGTGATTATGGTTGCTAAGTATGCCATTCCTTGGTCATTAATTTTAGCAAAACATGAAAGGTATACGTATTTCAAAACCAAAGTGTAAAGACTAGGAAATATGTGTGTAATTTGTTATAAACAAAAAATATAGTTTAAATGTTCATGAAAGAAATACCTGATTCATAGTGCAAACAAAATACTGTATTCTTCTC
>NC_051409.1:8445786-8445875 GCF_015228065.2 Penaeus monodon | reverse complement strand
GAGCCGGATTTGGCGTCGCTGTGTCTGGACCAATGAGTGTGCCTCTAAGATAACGTGGATTGGGTTTGTATAGCGGTGTGTTTTCTTCG
>NC_051409.1:8443071-8445415 GCF_015228065.2 Penaeus monodon | reverse complement strand
CAAATCCAGAATTGGTATAAGGTAACACTTTGCTTGGCTTGTATTGCGAAAAAATATGCACAGCGTAGCAAAGCCAAAGCCATTAATGATAAGTGTTATCATCCGGAGTGGATATATGCCTTTATATAAGAAAGAAGAAAAGAAGGATGAATCTACGTACAAAAATACTGTTCGAAAAGGATAATCGGGAGCCGTCTCAGCTATCTAATGAAAGCAGTTCAACTGTTGCTATTTTTATCGCTTCCACAATGTTGGGGGTTGAGCGTCAAAAGGAAAATCATGGTATTTCCGGGTATTCAGTGTTCTGCTTACTATCGCTGAATAAACGGCACAGACTGATTTGTGCATGTTACAACGCATTTTACTAAGATCAACTCAACTCGCAACTCCATGGAGAGTTTTCGCAAAACCATGTAAAGCCTCACTACCTTCATCAGCGCTTGACCATAGCTCACTCATTCTAAATTATGCTCCAGGTATTTCATGTTCTGCGGGTGTACTGTGAACACGGATAAAATCATAATTTATCACCTGCATTCTTTCACTCACCCACTCACTTTTTCCCTCTCTCGCGTCCACCCTGCCTTCCGCCTCCTCCCTTCAGAAAGGGAAAACGAAGCTGAATAATAATGAGAAGAGAA
Organism: Penaeus monodon; assembly: GCF_015228065.2. Taxonomy (NCBI): domain Eukaryota; kingdom Metazoa; phylum Arthropoda; class Malacostraca; order Decapoda; family Penaeidae; genus Penaeus; species Penaeus monodon. The sequence goes on along the minus strand of NC_051409.1, from coordinate 8,444,774 downwards.
TCGCAGAGGACAAACTCCGTCAGAGTCTGGCACAACGTTCGCCAAATCTGTGAATCGCCAAAAGATAAACTCAAGCACAGTGCCAACTGCTTGAGTGAGTCGAGTAATTTAAGGCAAGAAAACCATGGATTTCGTGGTGTCTCAGGTCCTTTAACCTAGGAATTCATGTTTCAGCCAAGGATGGAATTAAAGGAATTGGAAATAAAGACGTGATATGCTGCGAAAAAAATTAAATATTTTGAGTTTTTATTTCAATCCTTTAACAGAAACTAAGAAAAATACAAATTCCATCACTAGCCATTCAGACTGACACCAGTTCTCCTTCTCCAGATTATTGAATTGAATACGGAAATAAAGGGATAAGGAAGTGATAAGAACAAGAATTAACATTTAGATATCAAGATGACTGAAGGAAGAATAAGGAAGATAATATGCGAAAGAAATTGCCACGAAAAAAAAAGTCTTGGTAATAACTTTCTACCTCGCATTTCATCACTCTCTTCTGTAACATTTCACTACGCTGTTGGGTGTCGCTCACTTTAGTAGATTTGCCATCCAAAATTTCATCAATGATTTAATAAACTATACGATGCTCTGATAATAAATGAAAAGATCAGTTGCAAAAAAAGGAACAAAGGGGGAAGTCTGACCACATCAAATTAATTCCTTCCCGGCAACTGGCTTCGCCTCTTTCGGTCGATCTCGTTCTCCGTGAAAACAGCGATCGCCACGGCAATTTCAGCCCCCAATTTGATATCCATAAATACGATCATTACTCACGCTGAATCATTTCATCTTTTCAAGGGAGAAAAAAGGAAAAAATGGCAGATACATGGAGAATTACGTAAATGAATATAAATGAATTTTATGAACATGAAAGTAATTTATGAAACTGACAATAATAATAGTAGAAGTAACAGCAGTAATTATAACATTGATATTATCACTAACAGCAACAGTCATGAAAATAAACCAAATATGTGTGTGTGTGCCCCGTCTCCTACTTAACTTCAACTACAAACTCGCACATAAGAAAATCTGTTAAGATGAACGTATGGCATTTACAGTTTAATCATGAATAACTGTATTGATAGATTAAACGTTGAAACTGTTATGCACATCAATTCCCAACAGATAATGTAACTTGAAATGTGAGTAAATGCCACTGTTTTTCTTAACGGAATCATCTTCACTGCAGGTCCCACACACTAAACAGCGGATATGGAGGAGCAGACAGTGGCTCACAGATAAGCGCATTGGTATCCATTAGTAAACAAGGTCCTTCTGGAATTCATACTTCTTTGTGAATCAATCCTCTCTTTCTATGTTAAGACCTTTGGAGAACTGCTTTTTTGTAAACTGACTAAGCCTAGGGAGGAGGAGCAGGAAAAAGTACTTAGGGATATTCGCTAAAGGAACCAGAGTGCAATGATTTTGTTGGCAATATATGATTCATTTTCATCGGCGAATTTCTGATGGCAGTCCTGTCTGACACTATCCACCTGGCACTATGCAATTGGTACCCTCTTCCCTTGGATAGACCCCTCTGGCACCCCCTCCCCCTACCCCCATGCGTCGTGGTACCCTTTCCTGGCATCGGTCGTCCAGGCACTAACCCCGGGACCCGAATGGCACTTTTTCTTTTCTTTACTGTGATCAACTGGACATATTTGTATGATTTGGGTTTTACATTTACTTTAATG
>NC_051409.1:8442627-8442919 GCF_015228065.2 Penaeus monodon | reverse complement strand
TAGCTTTCAGTATATCTAAACGATTTTTATATATTCCTTTTAATTATATCTTGAATCTGTCATTCATTAAGTCAGTTGAACCACCTTTAAACGCTGCAAATCTTCCTTGCCCGAAACTACAAAATCTGCCCAAGGCCTCCGTTATATTGCTTTCCCTTTCACGTCCAACTTCGTAATATAAGACATTAAGAGAAAGAGAGAGAAAAAAAAAATACGATGAAAGAGTGATCTTCATTCTAGCAATTTCTTTGGGCCGGATTTTATTTTTCTTCCTTTTGTATTCAATCTCCTT
>NC_051409.1:8441563-8441839 GCF_015228065.2 Penaeus monodon | reverse complement strand
CACCCACGACCAAAAACATTATTTGCAAAAGTCATAAAAGGAAGCTCTGCATGTTATTGGGTGATTAATTTACAACCATATGCAGCCGTATATGGGAATGCCATCATTTGCTTTTTCTTTTAACATGTGATCACTGACAAAAAACAACGGTTTTTATTCCAACGGTTGTGAAACTCAACTTGAATTATGTTTAGAAGACAGAGAATCAATTTTCTATGGACTTGCATTTTAACAAACTGTTGTGCTATAGATTTTGTGCTCTTAATTAGAATTAGA
>NC_051409.1:8438890-8439788 GCF_015228065.2 Penaeus monodon | reverse complement strand
AGTACAAAGTGGGATATTTGCCTTCATTGTTTCACCTCACTCTCTCTACGGAAACTGCAGTAAATTCAGTCTTCTAGTATATTCTCGGTACCTACATTCCCAGACATTTCAAAGACTACTCTTGCCTACAAGATTAATCTACGTTGCCTCCGAGCTCACGCCACTGGGGATCCGCTGCCTCAACCGCGTTACATTTGACTCAGTGAACTCTATTATCCTTGGTGGTTTGAAAGCCTTTGGCAGTGCTCGGTTGTCTTCTGGGTGACGCGCTCATGTAGCAGTACTGTACATTGTAATATCTGGACTAATAATTTCATTCTACGCTTTTTTTTTCTTTTATAGGATAGGATATGATCCTATGGTTATATCCTGTGACGAACTGGTAGAAGAAGCTTGTCCATTTTTCCAGTGGTGCCTCTAAAGGATAATTGTATTTCTATGCATTAATCAATGCGTGGAGAAGTTTTGAATAGACTTGCATTATCGTATCATCCGGATAATTATTGCTCTTTTTCTTTGCGACCATTCGCCTTTCTCATTCTTTAGAAACACACACACAACAGAAACGCAACCCCCCTCCCCCTCCCCCTTCTCAGAAGGCTTGCGATGTTCTAGATAAAATGCTCCTTCCAGCGCCTTAGACGGCCACTCAACCTTCCAAGTTAAAGATGAGAGTAAGAGACAGAGAAGAGGGAGTCTTTCAAGACATCAAAGCTGGCGTGAAAGAGACTGAGCGGCCGAATAAGCCTCGTTTGGCTTTGATAATACCTGCTGTGAAAAGCAACGATTCAAACACAGAGGCTGTTTAGAGAGTGAGTTTCAGTTCCTAAGACAGGAGGAAAAGGCGTCACGGCGGCACTGTAGCTAGTTCTTTGGGCCGGATTTTATTTTTCTTTCA
>NC_051409.1:8438371-8438454 GCF_015228065.2 Penaeus monodon | reverse complement strand
CAACTATCCTCCAAAGACAAGAGGAGGAGGAGGATAATAAGGATAATAAGCTATTAATATCGTGTGTCCGGCGCCGCCCTGAT
>NC_051409.1:8437596-8438320 GCF_015228065.2 Penaeus monodon | reverse complement strand
CCAGGCGCCGCGAAGCCTTCAATAGAGTTTCCCAAAATTCCTCAGGAAATCCCGGGAACTTTTCTTCGTGAAGGAGATTGGAACGACGGAAGTTTTCCTACAAAGGCGTCGCTTCACGCCACCCAAAGGACGGACGGCGTTCAGGGAGACATCCAGACACCCGGAGGCGAAGTGGAGATGCTCAGAGCGATAAGCAGGTGAAAGCAGAAAGGCAAGAGCACCACGAATGAGACAAGCGAATGTTAGACAGACGATTCAGAAAGAGACATGAATGCTCATGACACACGCTTACAGTTATTATGTAGGGGTATCATTATTCAAGATACACGAAGATAACAAATACCTGCTAGTTGATATGCATTTTTTTCTCCCTCTCTCTTTATCATTCCTAATCTACACACGCACAAATACCCCCCCCCCCCAAACACACACGCGCGTGTGGGCATCTCAGCCTACATAGACTCTAAAATAGCCTTAACCCCCCTCCCCCACCCACCCACACATACACACATCGAATAGACATCCTCAAAAGTAAATCGAAACATACAAAGGCAACACAAACAAACTAATTCACAGGAGGCACGTGCGACTTGCCTCACAATTCAAGACCCAATGCGACGTTTAACATTAGCTTGGGGCGGGCGATCTGACGGCGGAAGAGCAAACTGTACATGTGTCTGTGGGTGGAGGGCGAGGGAAGATACGCGCGTATAAAATTTGTATA
>NC_051409.1:8436962-8437220 GCF_015228065.2 Penaeus monodon | reverse complement strand
TGCATGCGACTCTATTACACGCAGCTTACAACCGCACACGCTTTGTTGCACAAAACGCCCCAGAGAGTCTCAAGAGCTTCTCTTGCACGGAGTAACTTTTTATTTTTTCGCTTTTTTCTTTTCCTTTCTTCTCCAAGCTCACGCATGTTAGAAACTAGAATGTCTTTCTCCTGTGTGTGACACTGGTTTTAAATTCATCATCTAACCAGCCTTACCCAGTGCTGTCGTACAGTAACTTCCTTGAAGGACGAAAAGATT
>NC_051409.1:8436770-8436891 GCF_015228065.2 Penaeus monodon | reverse complement strand
TCCAGGTCGCTCGCGAGCAACGCAGGGGGAAGGAAATGATACACGAGGGCTTGAGGAAAGGGCACTGGGAAATATAAAGGCCATATCACATTTTCGGCCTTGCTTAATGAATACTTGTATG
>NC_051409.1:8436454-8436557 GCF_015228065.2 Penaeus monodon | reverse complement strand
TAATCTTACGTATGAATATAATTTAACATTTCTTAAAATCACATTCGTACTACATTGAAAATCTCAATACAATCATCCTCAGTCTTATGAGAAGCCGATTTAG
>NC_051409.1:8436247-8436377 GCF_015228065.2 Penaeus monodon | reverse complement strand
GCCCCAAGGACTGTTCTCAAAAGCTTCCCATCTGAATACCGGGGATTCCAAAGCGCACATCTTGCTATAGTTATTTCCAAGGAGCATGTTTACCCAACTCATCTACGCAATTTCGTCCTTGTGTGAGAAT
>NC_051409.1:8435507-8435796 GCF_015228065.2 Penaeus monodon | reverse complement strand
AGCTCTCGTTCTCTGAAACATCTAGTCAGAGATGGACAGATAGCCAAACAGACAGAGAAGAAACACAATGATAATTCTCGCAATTTCGTCTTTTCTCTCCTTTCCTGCTCGGCGAAAACCCGTCGCTCGCCGCAGCTCGAAGTTCCTGTTGTCGGAGGAGGCGGTTAAGGCAGGGCGAGCGGCCAGGTAATCTGCCTCCCTTATTTGATGCTGAAATCACCCGGAAAAGAGGGGGAAAAGGGAGAGAAAATCGACGAGGAATATTCGCCCCTGGTCCTCGGCCGCCGTT
>NC_051409.1:8434822-8434936 GCF_015228065.2 Penaeus monodon | reverse complement strand
ACGATATCGTGGCTACAACTCTGTTCTCCCAAACAATTCTTATATCCTTCGGCGTGAACTTGTATGGTCACCCTGACTATTGTCTCTCGGAAGTTGCAATTTTATGTATGCATC
>NC_051409.1:8434101-8434633 GCF_015228065.2 Penaeus monodon | reverse complement strand
GATTAGTTATTATATATGTATTTATAGACACACACATTGAAACGTCTGCAGCTTTATCAGGTGGACCAAGACAAACGCACGGATGAAAATCTTTTTTCCTTTATTCTTGTTCTTACCACAGAGAGGCAGGAGGATTATGCATAGCTGATGCAACACAAACAGAGCATATAATATTCGTGACAACACAATAAAACTTCGGGAGCACACTGGTATGGTCTTCACTTCATTTAGTATCGCCGACAACTACATGGTTACCGGCTTCCAGCCTTATTTCAAGCGCGTCTTTTCGCCTTAATCACGAACAGCACAGCCCTTCGCCTTCTCAGCATGATACAGCTTATTCACCCCGATTCCTCTGTTGCTTTGGTTACACGTGACACCCCTCAGGACTCTTGATATTGGGGCTCAAAATGCCTCGCTCTCTTGATCATTCCGTTCCGACCGCCATGCCCAGCGTCGCTGCTCCTTCCACAGACGAGCTTCGAGATGCATCCTCCAAATATATGAACATCAACATGCGCATACGGCTAGC
>NC_051409.1:8432925-8433002 GCF_015228065.2 Penaeus monodon | reverse complement strand
TACGTCATTTACCTAATTCTGTTTATCATTAAATTACTTAATATATAAATCAATAATAAAGTTAAACCGTCAATCAA
>NC_051409.1:8432214-8432545 GCF_015228065.2 Penaeus monodon | reverse complement strand
TTGAGACAAAAACAGGCAGAAAGATCACCCAACCAACTAATGAGCCTTATTCGCAAAAATCATTGAAAGGAAGCTCTGCATGTTACCAGGTCATTCATTTAGGACAAAATGCAACCCGAAAGTGCAATGATGACATTTGTATTTTCTTTTGATTTGCAGTATTCATAGAAAAAAATATATATATATTTCATAAGCAAAATAAATTTTCCATGGAATTCTTTTTAAACAAAAAGGTGTAGAATTAGATGCATATACATTTCAAGGCGTCAAAGAATTCGTGCAAGGAATTTACATTTTTTTTAAATGTGCGTTTATTTCGTATGTATGCATT
>NC_051409.1:8431597-8431667 GCF_015228065.2 Penaeus monodon | reverse complement strand
CCTCCTTTTCCCTCCACCCCGGACTCACCACTCAGCCTACCTTCAATCCGGCCCTTCCGTCCGAATCATT
>NC_051409.1:8431456-8431522 GCF_015228065.2 Penaeus monodon | reverse complement strand
TTAGGTAGCGCCCAAATCGCGTCACAGAAGATGGATGGATTTCCTGCGCGGTTCTGGGGTTCCATG
>NC_051409.1:8430859-8431058 GCF_015228065.2 Penaeus monodon | reverse complement strand
CTCAGAATAGAATTATAGCCATGCACCACACGAGGAAGGTGGATGTTAAGGAGCGACAGTAGTATGCAAAAGCGGAGAGGGAAACGCAGTGTTTGCTGTTTCCTGATAAGCAAGTGAGCAAAACTATTTTATTGGCTTTCATAGTAATTGCACACATATTCATAGAAGGATGTCTGTGTGTATGTATGTTTTTAGCTTA
>NC_051409.1:8430017-8430139 GCF_015228065.2 Penaeus monodon | reverse complement strand
GGTTGGTTAGATAAAATACGAAAAAATAAAATAATGAAGACTGTAAATACACTACACTGATATTAACAATACGAAGGGTAACGGGATTAATGATAGCGATGATGATCGTGTTAATAATGTAA
>NC_051409.1:8429748-8429914 GCF_015228065.2 Penaeus monodon | reverse complement strand
AAACAAGATAGCAAGTCAGTCTGCGTGAGACAAATGGAAGCCTCAGGATCCTGCTCTCGCATCAAGGCTCTTTCATCATTCACTTCACTGTAAGAGAAATAATTCTACGCATGTGTTCCTTGGCGTAAGAACATTGTGCTTGTTTATATGCGAATGGCGTTGAAAG
>NC_051409.1:8429496-8429683 GCF_015228065.2 Penaeus monodon | reverse complement strand
AAATATGCTTTGCACCTACTTGCCTGCCAGCCCCCCCCCCTTTCCAAGCTGTCTCCTCCTGCTTCTGTCTCTCGTCTAGCTCGGCCCAACCCACTTTCCTTCCTGTTAACAGTCCGCTTGCCTGCCTTTCAGTCCGTCGGTATTTCATATATATCCCCCTTTCCTCTTCATAAGCTCATTCACTCGT
>NC_051409.1:8429108-8429358 GCF_015228065.2 Penaeus monodon | reverse complement strand
GTAACTATACATCTTTAGACTACTAAAAAAAATATTTAGCAATCTTTATTTACTGCATTGTTATGCAATATTTCTTGAAGACATGGTTCCAAGGTGTATTCTTTTTTTGAAAAATGACGTAACAATGAAGCCCACGTTCTCCCCCCCCCCCCCAAGGCTTCGCGACTCCCCTGTTGAGCCTTCGCGACCCCACCGGTTGGGAACAACGGCGTTAATCCGTACTAATATCGCGTGCCTTGTTTACCAGTCA
>NC_051409.1:8428954-8429031 GCF_015228065.2 Penaeus monodon | reverse complement strand
GGTTTTCCTTCATTGTTACAATATCAGTTTTATTAACTGGAATAAAACACTTGCCTTTGCGTATAAGTAAGACTTAC
>NC_051409.1:8428718-8428851 GCF_015228065.2 Penaeus monodon | reverse complement strand
GGGAGGGATGTTGTACAATAACATTCATTGAGTATTTTTTTGTTAGCCGAGGTAAAAGAGAGCGAGAGAGAGAAACGACGGCGTGGTTCTCATTCTAGTTTCAAACACGTTTGCTACATGTTCAGACTTAATA
>NC_051409.1:8427881-8428236 GCF_015228065.2 Penaeus monodon | reverse complement strand
ACATCATTTGAAGATTTTTTTTTTATCAGATGGAATGAGAAAGGAAAGATGACACTTCGGCACAAGCTAAAAAGAAAGAAAGAAAAAAAAACGATGTTTCATTATATACGCAAAAAAGTCTTTCTTTGAATGTTTATATAAAAAAAATAGTGTAGAATTTTGTTGTTTCTCTCTGAGTGATATCCAGTTCGGTAAAATCCTGGCGATGCTTAATTTTCTGGTTGATAAATAATACAACGATCATAATTATCATTATTTTTTTACTTGGCAGAGTAATTAGGAAATTAAAATATAAATATTTTTTTACGATCGTGGATACCCTTGCTTGCTTTGCGGTGACGCTTACTTATTCTGA
>NC_051409.1:8427310-8427516 GCF_015228065.2 Penaeus monodon | reverse complement strand
CCATTTAATTCTTTTGCATTTTGTTGATTTACTTTCACTTTGATTATCTTTATCATCGCTTTATTACCATTGTACCTGCAGTAATAATGGTGCTGACAGCAACAATAGCATTAGTTACAGAGACAACAATAACATTCACACACATTCACAAAATGCACACATACATACCTACGCGCACGCAAATCCTGCATATATACAAAGGCACG
>NC_051409.1:8427032-8427129 GCF_015228065.2 Penaeus monodon | reverse complement strand
CTAGTACTGGAAGCACTCGGTCGGTGATCCAAAACCCCAATCGAGTTCCGGTTCCAACGGACGCAACGCTCCAGTGGGCTGAGGCGACGCTGTAGTG
>NC_051409.1:8426744-8426922 GCF_015228065.2 Penaeus monodon | reverse complement strand
CGTGGCAATCTCCGTGGCAACCTCCGTGGGCGTTACAACGGCATTTTATGTTTTTTTTTTTTTTAATAATATGAATATGTTTCCTTTGTTTCGTTTTTATGCCTGTTTTGTGCCTTGTACATAGAAAGATATTTTTTTATCTTATGTTATAAAGCCTCCCGAAGTCCAAGTACGTAAC
>NC_051409.1:8425964-8426078 GCF_015228065.2 Penaeus monodon | reverse complement strand
ATCGCTGCGGCTTCAGGATCGCGCCTTCGAAGCCCTGCCAAGGATCTCTCCGTAGGTTAGTCGATACACAATTAAATCAAATTCGTAGGGCAGTCGCAAAGCTGAGGATCCTTC
>NC_051409.1:8425236-8425325 GCF_015228065.2 Penaeus monodon | reverse complement strand
TTCATATCATAGGGGGGTTCAAAATATTTTCTGTCTTATTAAACTAAGCCAACTTTATTAATAGCATTTCGTAGCAAGAGAATATGGAA
>NC_051409.1:8424862-8425142 GCF_015228065.2 Penaeus monodon | reverse complement strand
AATGTCATCTGGGTGACAATCATTGATCCTGGCTTGGAACTCATGACTTTTTATTTATTATTATTATTTTTTTTAATAAACAATAAATATATTTTGTGTCCTATCACATCGCAGTATTATCTATGTTATATTGTCCTGAGATAATGGCAATAATGGCGCCCTCTGAGGATAAAAAGTTTGATCTTAAATTATCTCAATAATGGATTCATAGATGTTACTCTGTCTATATTTTTCCTATTTGATATGGAAAATCCCTTACCTCCGCCTCCCCCCCAAAAGT
>NC_051409.1:8424622-8424731 GCF_015228065.2 Penaeus monodon | reverse complement strand
TAGGGGGAGCATCTCGAGATTATCAGAAAACGTTCATGCTTCAAGGATGTACACATATATCTGAATATGGTTCCATAGATGTTTTGCTAATAAGGCCAGACTCTACTGA
>NC_051409.1:8423383-8423447 GCF_015228065.2 Penaeus monodon | reverse complement strand
ATTGTCTACTTCTCAATTGTCTACTTCTCGATTGTCTACTTCTATAGATGCTTTTTTACTGCCA
>NC_051409.1:8420932-8421202 GCF_015228065.2 Penaeus monodon | reverse complement strand
ATGTATATATATAAAAGATGCTGCGCCACGGCAACTGTAGCCAAGGGAAGTTGTTAAGCCACACCTCTGCTGGTAAAAATAAGTAACTGTGCTAAGAAAACATGATAACTTTCCTTCTAACTTCCTCTCTCTCTTCGTTTGAAACTACTTATGAAAGACTAATAAAATGAAACAGTCACAGTCAGGAAATACAATTGGAATACCCTTCTTGGCCTTTTCATTTAATTCTCTCATCAGCCAACGTTTTCTTTTCGTCGCGTTAATGAATGG
>NC_051409.1:8420343-8420885 GCF_015228065.2 Penaeus monodon | reverse complement strand
GAAGACAATGATGATGGCAATTTTAATGGAAGAAAGATGCTGGTGGTGGCGAAGAGCAAAGGGAGTGATGTGGTGCTGAAGGGGAAGAGGTTCGGTGGTGAGGGTGATGGTAGTGATAATGGCAAAGAAAATGAGGTGAGGGGTAGTCGTGGGGAAGATGTTGGGTAAGGATATGGTGTTGATAATAAAGAGGATGATAGTGATAGTGGAGACTAGGAAACGGAAAGATATGGCGGTGATAATGAGGGACGGAGGATGGTGCTGCAGCGAAGATTGTGAGGGTGAGGAGGATGTTAAGAGATGTGAGGGGGTGATGAGTAAAACAATGGCCAGATGATGCTTGCACCGATTACCGCAACGACATACAATGATAGTGGTGATCAACTTTCCAAAGAGAATGATAATGGAAATATTTTCATTATTCCGGTCATTATATTTTCGTCTTGCCTATCTTTTTCCTACATCAGAAATACACGTGTTGCTGATGCATCTTTTCTTAGACCAGTAAACAACCGGACACTCATCTTTCTACTTTTTTTACA
>NC_051409.1:8419599-8420277 GCF_015228065.2 Penaeus monodon | reverse complement strand
TTTTTTTTTTTTTAAAATTTTAATACATTTACATTTTTTTCCAGTTGAATCGTCACATTGATGGATTTTTTTCTATTATAAGATTGAAATAAAAACAAAATTTCTACTTTTCCGCAGAATATCACGTCTTAATTCCATCCTTGGCTGAAACATCAATTCTTATGTTAAGGAAATGAATCACATATTAGGAGGTATCTGATGCACACATAACCTTATGGTTTTCTTACCCAACTAACTTAATTTACTCAAGCTGTTTGGTATTGTTCATGGGGTTATCTCTCGATGATTCACAGATTTGGGGCACGTGACTGTAGTTGTTGTGTCGCAATCAGCTCAGTTGCAGATACCAGTAGCTTGCAGTAAAAGTGCATCGAACTCTTCGGGGAGTTCCATCAGGTCTCAATCGTCTGCAACATTTAAAGTTTACACTCATTTGAGGTAGCGTTGCGTTCCGTTAAGGTCAGAGACATGGGCTAGGAAGGAATCTACTCAGGGAAGAAAAGGAAAACAAAAACAGAAACAAGCGATTATGATATAAACGTAGACCATAAAACTTTGCTGGTGGACTGCTCTCCATAACGTCAGCACAGCGCAATAGAAACACAAAGTTCTCTCAACCGTCAAACTTCTTTGCCTATTCCTTCATATGTCGGGGTCATACTTCTATAAACCTTCGAA
>NC_051409.1:8419170-8419324 GCF_015228065.2 Penaeus monodon | reverse complement strand
AATACACAGTCATGACCCACGTTTACATTTATCACACGGTTGGCCGCCACTGTTGGCTCTTCTGTTATTTCTAAAATTACTAAATGCTCACTGTTACAGCACTTTCATTTATTGGAAATTCTCTGCGGGTAATAACAAAATAGCATCGAGAGAA
>NC_051409.1:8418776-8419070 GCF_015228065.2 Penaeus monodon | reverse complement strand
GCAGTATCCGCTGACGTAAGGTTTGCGGTTTCATTGAGAAGAATCATGAATTACACACACAATGAATACGACAGGCCACGGCGCGGTATCCTGGCGAGCCCCCGCCTGCCCTCCTGTGTCTCCGGCGTGTCTGTTGCGCCGCCGCAGATTCCCGGAACCTTAATTGGCGTCAGTTTTTTTTGCAATTAAGGACAATAATAAAAAAAAATCTTAATTAGGGGATACCTTTCTAGACCAGTGAATCTCTTTGATTTTCGTGATTTCAGTTATCACAAACTGGAAATTAAGAAATCT
>NC_051409.1:8418081-8418641 GCF_015228065.2 Penaeus monodon | reverse complement strand
TGCGTTCTACTCTGGGGTAAATTAATACGATCACGTGACCTAGATTCTCCCTCATTCTGCGTTCATCTTCCGAAAGCGGACGAGTTAGACATAGTTATAAAAATCTCTCCTCCTTCCCTCATCCGATCAAATCCAACTTGATGACAGTGGTTAAAAGATTTTGAAACCTTAAATTAGTTTTACTAATGATTTGCAAAATTTCAGAAATGAGTTAACATATTAATATATAATTTTCTGCCACATGATATTTCTCTCTACTGAAGACTTATGTTTTCCATCCCCTTCATGTGGTGTTATTATTATACTGCATCATTATCATCATTGTTCCTTGCTTCCCCTTGGAGCTTTTGATGTAACTTATTCTTAATTGGGTTTTCAAAGAGCAAGTGGAGATTTCTGCGAGGAAACTTAGTTCCTGATCAGACCAGGTTCTCTGAAGATTTTTTTTTTCGATATCTGTTTTGTCCTCGCTCTCTTTATCTGTTTATGCTTTGTTTTTATTCTTCTCATTTCACTCTTTCTTTTACCTTCTTTCTATGATATTTTTTCACGCTTTATCA
>NC_051409.1:8416960-8417527 GCF_015228065.2 Penaeus monodon | reverse complement strand
ACATATACATATCTATAGTCATTTATTACAGAATTGTTTTTAATATTCCTGGTACTTATTATCATCTTATTAAATTCATAATTTTATCATTGTTATTACACTTTCATTATAGTATTCATTATATACTACAATCATTACTTTTTATCGATTGCAATTTATTGATATCTGTTTATTATAACGAAAGATAATCATATGTAATGATACTATTTAAATGTTCACATTACAGACTGTCATATTTACAGAATTTGTTATTTTAATTAGTTGTAGCTACTATTGCTCTCATTGAAAGAGATAAGTTTTTTCCTCGCTGGTTACATCTTCTATTAATAAGAAGTGTCATTATATAATTGCCTCTACTGTGTTTATCATCATTTTAATCGATTTACTACAACGAAAGTAAGCAGAACTTACTTCAATGCTTATCAGACGTAGATTTAGATGTGTTGTGTTCTCTGATCATCTAAGTTATTCTCCTCGATTCACGTCTTCGGTTCAATTCTTGAAAGAGAAGTTCTGAATGGTGGTGATCTGATAATCTGTTTGAGAACGAAGTACAGAGAGTAAAAC
>NC_051409.1:8416783-8416924 GCF_015228065.2 Penaeus monodon | reverse complement strand
AACGTAAGATTGTGATAGCTTATGTGGAGGTTATTGATAATCAATGGGTGAGATATAAAGTAGAAAGAAAAAGAAAAAGATAAAACATTTTCTGTTCTCATTTGCTTTTCAGTCATGAGATATGCTTTACTAATTATAATA
>NC_051409.1:8416235-8416707 GCF_015228065.2 Penaeus monodon | reverse complement strand
CTTTCTCTTGCCCTCTTAATCCTTTTGGTTATTGTCTGTTTATATCTCTCTGTTTGTCCTTTGAGTTTTCATTGATATTTCGATTAAAATCTTTTTTTCTCTCTCATGATCTCTACTCTTCCTTTGCCTGACTCTCCTCTCCCTCTCCCTTCTCGCTTACCCTCTTCCCCCCTTTCCCTTTTTTCACTTTCTCCCCATACCGATTCCACTCTCCGTCCCTTTCTCCTTCTCCCAACCTTCTTCCTCTACCTAATTCCTCCCTTATCTCCCCTCTCTCCCATTCCTTCTTCACTTCCCCTTTCCCCTGTCCAGCTCACCCTCTTTCCCATCCTCAGTCGCTCTCTCACACCCTTCCCTCTCCTCTCTCCTCCTCTCCCTCTTCTTCACCTCCTCTTCCCTCTCTTAATCTTGCGTCCAGCATTTCCTCCTCCTCTCTTCCCTCTTTCCTTTCTTCTTCCATTCTCCCTCCTTG
>NC_051409.1:8415735-8416030 GCF_015228065.2 Penaeus monodon | reverse complement strand
GCGTTCATGCAGTAATTCTTAAAGAAATTATCAGCGTATTATCCTCATTGTTAATTCAAATAATTGTTTTTCTTCAATTTTGTACTTGGGCACTAAAGGTACTGGGAGGATGTTTTGGTCCACAGCGTTACCTTTGGTTTTCTTATAAAACAAGTCATTTAGGATTGAAAATTATATATATAAGTGTAAGCACACTTATTTAAGTACCTGTTTATATTATTATAGTTATTTGGAGTTTTCCTATGTAAGGAATGTAAATACGTAGGCCTGTGGATCAATTTGTGTTACTTGAGTC
>NC_051409.1:8415376-8415552 GCF_015228065.2 Penaeus monodon | reverse complement strand
ACATATTGTGGTTAAAATGGAACATTTGACGTTTGAAACATGATTACAATCCGAGAGAAAAAAAAGAGGAATTAAAAAGAATATGCAGATAGAGAAAATAAAACTTTACAGAAATACTGAAAGAAATGGCAGCTCACTCTAACATCCTTCTTTCGTGTTTTTCTTCATCACTATTT
>NC_051409.1:8415233-8415327 GCF_015228065.2 Penaeus monodon | reverse complement strand
GCGACAAGAAAATAACCTAGTAATGTCAATGATGAACTGATAATATATAATGGAGTTTAAATTTAAGGTGCAACAAACCTGTAATGACTAAAGA
>NC_051409.1:8414553-8415215 GCF_015228065.2 Penaeus monodon | reverse complement strand
GGGGGGGGGGTCCTCTTCTCTAACAGGGAGAGGCACGAATCGGAGGGTACCTGAGCTCTCAGGCTTTGACCCGCAGAGAGGAAACATCCCAATGACACTGAAATATTTAATACTTCTGCCTCGCAACCTTTCACAAAGGCGCCGTGAAACTTATTTATCATCTCCTGAACTGCTTTCAAACGCTAAATTCTCTCTCATGGGACACCACAGGCCTTGTTTCTTTGTTCCTGGTCTTGGTTCCTTTTCTGGCCTCGTTTCAGCGCTTTGCATCTTGCCGTTGTTTCGCTTCTGTTTCCTGGTTAATACAATTCCCACCTTACCTAATTCTTCTTCCTCTATTGTCTTCATTTTCGTCCTCTGCTTCCCTCTCGGTGGTGTCACTACCTCCGTTACTTTGAAGTTTGTCTATCGTATGCTGGAGCTCTCGTAGTTTATATACTGCCAAATTTCCACATTTTGCCTTGAAATTTGTAAACAAATGGCTATAGTAAAATAAAATGTTTGGTTACATATTCATTTTCTCTTATACTCGCTTGATTATTTTCCCATCCTCTCTTTTTTTATCTTAACAAAGGGGAAACAACGCATAGTATCACGAGAGGCTCAGAGGAACAGGCACTTAAGGCTCCCTCACGTTTCGAAAGCGTTAGTATAAGGGGAAG
>NC_051409.1:8413945-8414207 GCF_015228065.2 Penaeus monodon | reverse complement strand
GCTTTTCTTTAAAGTTACTTATGGCGATTTTGACCGAGTTTTGGAGGCTTGGTTCAGTATTTATAGCGATAGATCGTTTGTTTATTTATTGTTCATTTTTTCAGGTTCAATCTTTTCAGTGATATTATAGTGTAATCATTTTAGATTTTAAGGTGAAAAAAACAGACTCATTGTTGAAAAGGATTTAAGTGTATTATTCGTGCTCAAAGACATTACAAAACTAAATTACACAAACGAATTTACGGACACACATGCACAACAG
>NC_051409.1:8413231-8413360 GCF_015228065.2 Penaeus monodon | reverse complement strand
TTTCTGTCTCTCTCTCTCTCCTCCAGCCCCTTTTTATCAAGGGCATCACACACAGACGATACAAAAATAACATGAAATAAGGCATGAATAAAACAAACACTTAAAGACAGTCAAATGAATGGCAGTGCA
>NC_051409.1:8413061-8413194 GCF_015228065.2 Penaeus monodon | reverse complement strand
AATAGTATACCTAATAAAACGCAAACGATAAAACACAATACGGTTAAGATGATAAAACACGAACGATGAAAGAGTGAAATAGAACATTGCATAAAACAATCATAATAAAACCCGAAGGTGATATGAAAGAATT
>NC_051409.1:8412111-8412454 GCF_015228065.2 Penaeus monodon | reverse complement strand
ATCCCTCCCTTGACTTAACTTTCCACGTCACCTTGTAGGCGGGAAAAGGGACTAGTATTGGTTCTTCGTCATTTAGAATCAAGCGATTCTTAAAACTCAAAATGTTATAAAATCTCGATATGTGCAGTAATATACTTTCAGAAATACCATAGGCTTAAAATGTCTATTTTGAAATATTAATTGGCATAGTAAACGAACCATGATAAACTGCTAAAAAGCGGAGAATACATAAGATACTTTTGATATGAGATTTGAAATAAAAAAACATATAAGTAAAAAATAGAATATTTTGAACGATTATGCTTTAAGAGATCAATGGCCCTCAATGATCGATAATATCTAC
>NC_051409.1:8411593-8412075 GCF_015228065.2 Penaeus monodon | reverse complement strand
TAAAATATAAAAATAAAGTACTTTGGTGCTTTATTATCTTTGGGGAGGAACGGTTTATAAAACAATTTTAAAAAATAATTTAGATGGTAAAAAATAAGATTTTTCAGCAGTCATCGTAGGCGTGGCGTCTGTGCGAGCACCCTCTTCACTTACGAGATAAACACCGTATCTCGGGGCCTGGAGGTGGTGTTGTTGGCCGGCGGGCGTGTCAGGGTCGCAAGGGGAAGGCTTCGACGCAGAAAAGCCACCTCCACAACCCCCTTTGAAATGTGAGGCAAAATGACGCCAGTACAGCCCCACCAGGTGGATGACTTCACTTATACATTTTTTTTTTAATCCGTGCCTGTTGGAGAGCTGGAGGTGAGAGGAGGGATTGATGTATAACCGGCGAGGTCGATCGCTACGATGGGTGGTAAAGGGAGAGGGTTAGAGGGAGGCGAGTGTGAAGGAGCCTGAAGTTTGGAGATTTGGCTGAGGGATCC
>NC_051409.1:8411256-8411531 GCF_015228065.2 Penaeus monodon | reverse complement strand
TAAACGGGAGAAACAGAGATCAAGCAGGTGACGAGGAAGAAAGGTGAATAAGGAGTTTGTCAGAGCAGGAATAAAAATATACGTGACACAGATCAAAGAAAAAAAAAAAAGATTGACAAGTAGCAACTGGCATCCAGTTAAAAGATATTTAACTCGGCTTAGAGTGATATGGATACATTTACAGCAATTTTCAAGGTACGGAAAGTGATTTGATTTGACCATAAGAAAAATATAGAACTGAAGGTATTATTTCAGATTAACACTTTTGTGTCAGA
>NC_051409.1:8410950-8411033 GCF_015228065.2 Penaeus monodon | reverse complement strand
CTGACCGAGAGAGTTTGCATAACATCGCGCGATGGTGGAGGTTCTATGTAGCGTTACGGTGTCGTTCAAATGAAAACATTGAC
>NC_051409.1:8410112-8410640 GCF_015228065.2 Penaeus monodon | reverse complement strand
TCCGGTAGGCTTTATCCCTCTCAGGAGTGTAGCAGCTGTGCACAGTGCTGCCAACTATATTTTTCAAAATCCGCGAAGACGGTCTAAAAATTCCGAAAGATTATAGGTAAAGCTCAAGTTATTCTTGCGAATTTCAAAGTTTTCCCCGCCAGATTAACATTCAAATTAGTTAGATTTAGCGAAAAAAAGCATTTGTATACAGAGGCCTACAATTCAACAGCAGCATTTCCCTACACAGAGTTTCATTTGCGCGGAAGATCTGTAGACTCTCTCTAAGCATAGACGGGATATTTTTCAGCAAAACAATTTCGGTTCAAAGTAGATCTTTCTTATTTGGATAACTCCTTCATAATTATTTATGCGCTTGGATGACATACTATTGGGGTTATCATAAGATATCCTCAGTACATGATTCGTCTCATTGAATATTATGCGGTAAGTAAGGGTTTCAGTTGCTCTTTAGAGTTCATCTTCCTAGGTTGCAAATGCCACCGATACCCTGTTTATACCAACAATCAAGGATGGGAC
>NC_051409.1:8408097-8408493 GCF_015228065.2 Penaeus monodon | reverse complement strand
GTTATTATATACTATAATTACTGCTTCTACTACTAATTCTGTAATTACTACTTACAGTGATATTAAAACAACAAAAAATCAATGACATACAAACAACAAACGCAAAAAAAAGAACGACAAATAGCCAAAAACTAACATTAAAAGTACCCGGGACCCGAGCCCACGATCCACAACCAACGGAATCTGTTCTGAGAAGGAAAAGGGAAAGAACTGATATTTCTCGACGTCTGGCAATGACGAATGGAAGGCGAAGGGAAATATGAGATAAAGACGTGCGAGGCGAGGAGAGAGGAGACCGGCGAAGGGTGAAAAAAGGAGAAATGCTGAAAAGGGGAAGCTGAGGGCGAGAAAAATGATCAGAGGTTAGTGGATATTAACGATATTATATTTATTAAA
>NC_051409.1:8407344-8407738 GCF_015228065.2 Penaeus monodon | reverse complement strand
AATTGGTGTGTTCAGATCCGTTCCTTACAACACCCATCCGCAGTATTCATTCAGGTATAGATATGATTGGCAACGGTAATACTAATAATGGTAATATCGAAAACAAAGCAAACCAGATGGTGATAATCCTCCTTTTAAGAAAGCGGTAGAGAGAATGGAAAAGGAAACACAGAGGGAAAAAAAGGATCAAAATACAACTTGCAACACGAACCTCGATCCACACACGTAATCTCATTCCCGCTGCAATTTGCACCGCTTTGTTTGCTCTCCTTTCATGCCTTCATGAGAATCTGTATTTCTGACGCTGCATTTTAGAGCTATCAAGAAGCATTTATGGTGAAGAATACGCGGGATATGGTTGTGAATCTCTGTTTCCCGAGGATCATCGTCTGTG
>NC_051409.1:8407215-8407312 GCF_015228065.2 Penaeus monodon | reverse complement strand
GATTATCAAATTCTATATTCTATCGAAGTTACTGTTGACATGCACAGTGCTTTGTCACCATATGTATAAACACACATACACCCAACCACCTAAACAA
>NC_051409.1:8406570-8407128 GCF_015228065.2 Penaeus monodon | reverse complement strand
GATATAGATATATATACCTGGAAATACACATATTTGAACGGCAAGTAAAGTGAAACATCCATAGTGTCAAGAGATCACCTGGAATTCCCTTTTGAGGCCTTTTCGCTTAACTTTCTCATTAGCAAACTTTTTCGTCTCCTAGGCTTAATTAGTTACTTTGAAAGGTTAGTGGTGAGGGGGAGGGCTGTGTGTGTGTGTGGGGGGGGGGATGATGGTGAAGAGAAATAGAGGACAGTGATGGGGCAATGAGCATGCTAAGTGACATGGTCCCGATGGTGAAGAAAAGGCGTACAGGTGACAGTATCAATAACAGTGTGATGATGATGTAGATGACAAAGGAAAGAAGGAGGATGGTAGTAGTGACCAGGATGGTGGGGAGAGATATAATGCTGATGATGAAAAGGATTATAGCGGCAGTGAATAGGCTTAAAGGGAGAGATGTGTTGATGACGGCGAGGGAAAAGGTGTTGTGATGGCGGTGCTGCAGCAATGATTGCGAGGGTGAGTGTGCTAGTAGTTGTCAAGGAAGTAATATGATGGTTATCAATTTTGGATAAG
>NC_051409.1:8405994-8406195 GCF_015228065.2 Penaeus monodon | reverse complement strand
CTTCACGCCTTGTCTGAATCAGATAACAGAGGACTAAGGACTCGCTCCCGGCGCTGCAACGGGCCTTTGAGATCTCGAGAGCCTGGCGGAGTCCTCAAGGAAAAATACCTTAGAAAACAATAAGGAAAACAAGAGTGCATGAAGGAGGGGTGGGGGTGGGGGGTCGGAAATATGTATTAGTGAAGAGCCACAAAAGGAAAC
>NC_051409.1:8404710-8405461 GCF_015228065.2 Penaeus monodon | reverse complement strand
GCCAACAAATACAGACCAGACCATATCATATCAGAAAAGCTGGCTCACCTGTACACTGACAGACTGACTACAAGATTGACTGACAGCTTGACAAACCGACGGCCGGGAGGATGGGGTGAGATGGGAAGAGTTGCAGGTTGCCACACTTGATATTAAAGTGATTTGAGGCCTGAAATTCCATTTTGTTTTTGCATTAATCTGAATCAAAATTCGAATTGGATATAGTATTCTATATGGATACTGAATATTAGACTAATCAGAAAGCCAAATACAGATAATTGACGCCTGGTATATAACAATATATTTAAACGTAACAATGTATCATATGCCAATAAATCTAATTTGGTGTCAAGTACGGATAACCACAACACATGATAGACTGAGTGTAAGTGCTAATGAATACTTCTTCAATAAACGGATTCATTTCCTCAGAGAAGTGTTGAAATGTGAAGCGAACAATGCCGGTGCACTTTTCCAGGGAGTTAAGATTACGAATCATAACATAAGGAATATTACTGTAAGACAACCTTTAATAAATAAGGGAAATTAAAGTTAATGAAGATCAATAGAATACACAAGCACGCATAAAATGATAAAAGATACATAATAACAACACTATGAGCAGAGATTCCGTCATGCACAGCTTCGTTCCAGGAGACCATATCACTTGCTTTGGCTACGAACCCCTCGCCTTTGATTTATACATTTATATTTATAGGTAATTATCATGACATGAATTTCGAATTCGAAT
>NC_051409.1:8404201-8404513 GCF_015228065.2 Penaeus monodon | reverse complement strand
ATATTCTTGTTTATACATTTGCTGTTTCTATATTATCATATTTTCTTCCCATGTCTTTTTCTCTCTATGTATTTTCCTTTCTTATTTCTTTTCTCCTTTTCCTTGTCTGACCCGTGTTTCATCATTAATCTTATTTCTAATTCGTAATTCATTTTCCTTCGACATACTATCAACAAGCGCCTACCGTCCTTACTCATTTTCCCGCTTCTAAAACGCGATCAAAGGCTTCAGTTACTGCACTGTGATCACATTCTGGAAAAATGTTTCGTTCGACTTCGCTTTTGCACAAAATCTTGTTACTGAAAAAGATTA
>NC_051409.1:8403206-8403288 GCF_015228065.2 Penaeus monodon | reverse complement strand
TTCACTCACTTTGGTAGAAGGTAAAGCTCGAGCACAGGGAGTCGGGTAACATGGTGTGATTTGCAATATAGATAGTAGAAAT
>NC_051409.1:8402147-8402516 GCF_015228065.2 Penaeus monodon | reverse complement strand
TGATTTCATCTCAGCAGCCTTTGAACCAGTTGCTGCTTCAAACCGAAATGCGGTTCAAATAAATATCCAATGAACTTAATTAGAAATTCCTTGCGTTTGAGCTTAAGAAAAAAATCATTTTTCTTTTTGCTCAGTACATAGAGACACGTGTTCAAGGCGAGAATGAAGAATGTGTGCGACAGAGGGAGACTATGAAGACAGACTGAAGGAGAGTGAAAGAAAGACGGGGACAGACATACGGAAACATGAAGCGGGTGATAAACAGGGCGAGAGGAAGACAACTAAAGAAAGTGGGAGAGAGGAAGAAAGAGAAGATATATTTATGCAGTAATCATATACTCTTAAAACAGTATTTATGTTTACTGTAGT
>NC_051409.1:8401512-8401686 GCF_015228065.2 Penaeus monodon | reverse complement strand
AATCAATCAGTCTCTATCTCTCTCTGTTTCTCCATTTCAAGCCTATGCTCACCATCTTTCCATTACGCTAACATTCTTTCTCCTAATCAATATTATTAGTATTTTATTGATATTAGGACTAATGATATTAGTGTCAATGCAATTTACATACTCACTCCTACATCTTTAATATGG
>NC_051409.1:8401206-8401495 GCF_015228065.2 Penaeus monodon | reverse complement strand
TCCAACATGATGCTAAATTTGCCCCCCCCCCCCCTCACATTCACTTAAATACCTCCTTCGGGAACAAATTACCCAAACTGAGTCATTATGGGCCTCCCAGGGGTCACCATAGCCTTTTCCTTCTGAATACGTTGGGTGTTCTTTTTTTTTTTTTTGGCTTAGAAAACATTTTATTATTTATCTTAACTAAGTTCTGTGTGTTTGTGTCCTGTTGTAAGTGTCTTTGTCCATTTAATTTCCTTTTCTTTATCTGTAGTTTGTTGTTGTCACTTCTGTCAAACTCTCGCAT
>NC_051409.1:8400564-8400954 GCF_015228065.2 Penaeus monodon | reverse complement strand
GAGCTACAATTTATCTTATTAATCCACATGTCCATATAAGTGTATGAATTTCATGGTTTTAGATTTTGTAAAATTATTATCAATTTCCCAGCAGAAGAAATCCTGTTCTTTCTCCTTTTTCATATACCAGTTTAATTAATAATCTTTATGTCTGACTGCAGATATGTGTATTTTATTTCCTCAGTAGACGGAGATCATTGTAACTTATCCTACTTTCAAGACGAAGTTATTTAATTTCAATAATATTTTGAAGTTTTGCATTTATTCTTTATATTGATATTTGTCGAATTGTGTAGATTTAAGCGCTTAAAAGAGAAACTCATGCACACTATGGTTATGTATCTACACAGAAGTAAAGCAAAGAAAGAAATGAATTTCTCATATACTTTG
>NC_051409.1:8400198-8400542 GCF_015228065.2 Penaeus monodon | reverse complement strand
CATTACAGTAACAACGTGACAATATACGTAATCATTATCTCAATCCTCCCGCCAAAAAGTAACAGACGAAGCATAAAAAATGAGTAAAAAGAAAAACGCATTGCCGCGGTAAGTCTGTCAGGCGGTCCCGTCCTGGATAACGAACCCAGTGTTGATTTTTGCCTCCTTGACGCAGCCAGGGAACAAGCGCGAAGGGCCGGCTGCCGGTCGAAGGCCTCTTCAAGTGGAAGGGTTGGCAAATAGTTTTCACTCGTATAAACTTCTTCAATGGTAGTCTCTTTTTGAAGTTCGGCCACACAAAAAACAAAGTTAACACTGAAAAGATATTATATAAAAATCATCCA
>NC_051409.1:8399807-8399963 GCF_015228065.2 Penaeus monodon | reverse complement strand
GAATAAAAAGTATGAATTCACAAACATACAAACACAAATGCAATACACACAAACACACGACTGACACACACAAATATGAGAAACGCTATCAGTCATACAAATGACAGGCAAACAGACATCAGACACGAAACGTCCGCATAGAACTAGCGAAATGAG
>NC_051409.1:8399622-8399780 GCF_015228065.2 Penaeus monodon | reverse complement strand
TTATCGTTCGCGTATATAAAAGCCTACACTTGGCAGCACAAAGCTATTCCACAAATGAACACACGTATAGTTTTATTTCCCCTTCAGTCAAATTCGTTGCCAGAGAGCCTTGGTGTGCAGAGCGTGCTTCTGATGGTTACGTCAGATTAGCGGGGGAG
>NC_051409.1:8399317-8399499 GCF_015228065.2 Penaeus monodon | reverse complement strand
AAGTGGGGGGTGGGAGGGAGAGAGAGAGCCCTGCTTTCCCAAATAGAAAATGGAAAAGGAAAAAATGAATCGGGAAAACTGAGACGTTAAATTTTACTTTTGCCGTTGTAAATTTTGGGTATTCCCATGGTTGTTGGGTTCTTTTGTTATTTATTACGTTATGTTTTCAAATTATTGTTGTA
>NC_051409.1:8395078-8395166 GCF_015228065.2 Penaeus monodon | reverse complement strand
TATGTAAGCTCCATTTACATTTAATAATACCGTAGAACAAAACTAACCGTCATTCTCTCAATTTCTTTTTCTCGTTGGTGTCTGTTTG
>NC_051409.1:8394723-8394954 GCF_015228065.2 Penaeus monodon | reverse complement strand
AAATATCGAACAGATCTCTTATCGAAAAACCTCATCGGAAAATCATAAACGACTGAATTCAAGGTCGTGGGTCTTCTGAGGAAAGACAGTTTTGTAACACCTGTGGAATCGGATCCTGCGTCTGCTTGCTCGGAGAGGATTTTGATGCTTGCAAAGCTTCGGATTTATATATATTTCGGGATTTTGGACTTTATACAGGGGTAACTGTTGCTGTCTGTTTTCCCTCGAGTC
>NC_051409.1:8394175-8394604 GCF_015228065.2 Penaeus monodon | reverse complement strand
TCATTTATCTCCATCCTCTCAGATATCGATCAGATCTCCTCGTAATCGAAATCATAGACGACTGAATTCAAGGTCGTGGGTCTTCTGAGGAAAGACAATTTTGTAACACCTGTGGAATCGGATCCTGCGTCTGCTTGCTCGGAGAGGATTTTGATGCTTGCGAAGGTTTGGATCTGTCGCGGGATTTTGGGACTTTATGCGGTGATGCTAGTTTTAGGCATCGTTGTCTTTTATCCCTTTCTTTCTTTTCACTTTGTACGGTGAATGTATTTTCTCCTTTTCTTCCTGGCATTCATCATCTTCCTTTTCTGCTTGATATTCTTCATTTTATCTCTTATTTCTCCCTTGTATGATCTAATATTTCTCTATGATTATCTTTCCCTTTCTTCTGTTTTCTCACCTTCTCTCCCTGCTTTTATCTGTTTATTG
>NC_051409.1:8393709-8393913 GCF_015228065.2 Penaeus monodon | reverse complement strand
CCGTTATCTACGTTTGCCAATTCCTTCATCCGCAACAAGGCCGTCCTTTGCTTCTCCTTCGGCGTCTCTTCGCCAGCGAGAGGGAGGAAGGCGGAGGCGAAGAGAACGAATGAGCGAGCGTCCGAGGCTAGAACTGGATCGCTTGAGTATTTAACAAGTCGGCTTGTTTTTTCTGTTTATGTGTCGTTATGTGGTTATGTGTCA
>NC_051409.1:8393357-8393659 GCF_015228065.2 Penaeus monodon | reverse complement strand
ATACGAGAGTTTGTGAATGCGCGTGTGTGCTTATCTTTCTGCGTAAAAGTTGTATGAGGAATTGGTATATGTGTATTTGATGATGGAAAGGCTTGCAGATTGACAGGTGATTTTATGTGCAGATGGATAGATACACGGATCATGAATGTCATTTGTTTTTAGCATAATACGAGGTATATATTTTTCGAAATACGAGCCACGTCGGGCGGATTAGAGGGAGTTTAACGGCGAATTCAGAGGGGGACGACCATAATGAGATTAATTATCATCAACGCAATGACTGTAATTAATCCCTTACCGCT
>NC_051409.1:8392905-8393165 GCF_015228065.2 Penaeus monodon | reverse complement strand
AAAATCTACCCCGTGAAATTTAATTAAGTAACCGGCAACTCCCTTTCTAGAAAATAAAAACGCTCCTTGCCTAAGGATAATCACCGTTAATGCACTTAAGCACAAAGGCGGGATTCTCGAAGGTGATTTACGTCTAAGTAACTAACCGGAAACTCATTCACTCGCTCGCTGCCGCAACACGTTTCCTTTTTAGCCTTGGATTCTGGGCCATGCTTTTACGGGGGGGGGGCTGCGGAACGGGAGGCGGGAGTTATTCAATA
>NC_051409.1:8392643-8392730 GCF_015228065.2 Penaeus monodon | reverse complement strand
TGTAAATATATTCATGTGAAATTATGTAATTTGTAATAAACTTTACTAGCAAATCTGTCGTCAATTATTCCACAGCCGTATCTAGTA
>NC_051409.1:8391538-8392147 GCF_015228065.2 Penaeus monodon | reverse complement strand
CACAATATGAAATAGGCAAATTTCTGAACACAAAAGGAGAATCACACAGCAACACCGCATAGCAATTACGAAGCAAGAAAGTATATCCCAAAAGGAGGAAAAAACTAGGCCGAAAGAAAGCGAATATTTGCTTCTCCTTTCCCTTCGTTATTAGTTACCAAGCTATCTCTGCCAACACCTGACCTACCCCACACAATATTACTTGGTCTGTTTATTGGCTTTTATTTTCATGGGCAACAAAATTAATCGTTAGAGTGCTATTGCTCCTTCCGTAATTTGCGTTTTGTTTTGTTTTTTGGTTTATCACAATTGCATTATTATTACTGTTGTTCCTTATGCTACCGACTATACCTACAATGATCTTTCGCCTTTGCCCCCCCCCCCTCCCTCCACTTCCCGGCCTGTCATATCCTTTATCTTATTTTTTCTATCGTCCATTTTTCCTTTCCCTGCCCCCCCCCCCTTCCTAATTTCTCTCTCTCTCTCAATTCCCCTCCTTCGCTCTGATTGAATTCGCCCCTTCTCCTCTTTCTCCCTCTCTCCCACTTTCGCCATGTGCTGATTGAAAGAACTAATTTTTTGAAGGATTAATCCCACTCGAGAATGAGA
>NC_051409.1:8390718-8391509 GCF_015228065.2 Penaeus monodon | reverse complement strand
CGATAAATATCATTAATTATTTTCTTCCTTTTATGATTTCGATACATTGATTCCCACGCGATAAGGAGAATTTAAGGGAATTTCTGGAATATTGCTGAGAATTATGCTTCGTTCACCTGCTTCAGCTCCTTCAACAGGCAAAGGGAAAAGGAGGGAAGGCAGGAGGAGACCAATGGCGAGCTAAAACGACAGTGATCTTGGTGAGAATGAAACTAAAAGCAACAAAATCACAACAACTAAGGATAATGGTAATGGAGAATATGAGAATTATGATATATATGAGGAAGATAAAGATAATGCGACCAGTATGATAATGGCAGTAATAATAGCAACAACGATTATTAATAAAAATAAGAGGGTCAATCACCATATGAAAAAGAAAAGGCAGAAGAACAAGGGATAGTAGAAAAAAACTCAAAGCATAAGTAGATAAATGATTAGGTTAAAAAGAACCAGAAATAAAATAATTTCCCTTTCCATCGCCACTCACGCAGAAGCGCTTCGGCCTTCGTTCGCCAGGAATTTGGCGTCCGCGTGGAATTCCTCTCCATGGGCGCTGTTCCCCTGGCAGTCCTGTCTGACACATTGGCAATACCTGGCACTATCCATCTGGCACCTCCCCCCCCCCTTGGGAACTCCCTCTAGTACCCTGCTTGGACTCCATTGGAACGATCCCTCTGGCATCCTCCCTCCCATCCCCTGGTGTGCTGGTCACTGTCGAGGCACCGCTCACCCAGGCACTGCTCCTGCTGTCTCTTGGTGGCACTTGTAGCGATCGGTACTGTTGGGTA
>NC_051409.1:8390210-8390472 GCF_015228065.2 Penaeus monodon | reverse complement strand
GTATTGTGCCGAGGTGTGTGACTGTTCCGTGGTATAACCTCTGTATTCCTCCGGCTCACATTCGTAAGCATTGTCCAATCCAATGATTGAGGGCGTATTTTAAAAACTTATCGTATTTCTCATTTATTGAGATATAAAACACGAACATAAAACATAAAATGAAACACGAACATAAAACACTAAAATGAAACACGGGAATATATTTAAAACACTCAAATAAAACACATGAAACGTAAGATCATAAAATTCTTAAATGTTTCTG
>NC_051409.1:8389733-8390092 GCF_015228065.2 Penaeus monodon | reverse complement strand
CGACTGCTCCCAGCCAATGACCCATGACCAATCCCGTCACGCCTCTCTTGTCTTCCCTCTAAGCTCGTGGCGCGAAAAGAACATAATTAAGGAGGGGAATCTTTTCACTAAAAGAATTTAAGAATTACATTAAAGGATTAAAAGTGGGCAAAAAAAAAATGTAAAAGAAATAAATAATGAAGTAAAAGAAAGTTAAAATAATAGATTGCCTCCTACTCATCACTTCGCTCATTCATGATGAATTCCCTTCGTTCTTGCGTTCATGTGCCAGGGTATAAAATAACGATATAAAATAAAGCTTTCAATAAGTACAAAAACAAACAAATACAATAAAACAGTAAAAAGGATGGAGGTAGCGC
>NC_051409.1:8388961-8389250 GCF_015228065.2 Penaeus monodon | reverse complement strand
CGCAGTTTTCTATGCAGGTGTGGAGCCTCGGGGCGATGTGGGCATCCTCATCCCGGGAGATAAATCGTCTCCTAATACTGTCTGGAGAGACCTTTTTCACTTTTCGTGTGCCTGCGGGAGAGTTAAAGTGAGAGGGAGTACAAGATAACATTTCACCGTCGTGGCCACGGTGGAAACCGTGATTCAAGACACACTACTCCTATCCCCTGTGGCTCTACCTCCCCCCCCTATCCCCTGCCATGTACTAATTATTGTTTATCTATTTACCTGTATGTCTAAACTTTAATTA
>NC_051409.1:8388689-8388924 GCF_015228065.2 Penaeus monodon | reverse complement strand
GCGTGTAAATGGAAAATAATCACTAATTAGCAGTCTCTCTCTCTGACTTCCTCTTCTTTGCATTCACACTATACATGATCCTTCCACTATATTCACTCATCTATGTACACGAAGCAGCCTCTTCCATAATGAACACTTACATGCTTATACAATATACTATTTTTAACTTAGAATTCCTAATTTAACATGGTTATACAGCAATTCCCCTTTTGATTCCCTATTTTGCTTTGATGCA
>NC_051409.1:8388333-8388547 GCF_015228065.2 Penaeus monodon | reverse complement strand
AAGAAAATTCCGGGAACTCCGTAGCTCTGTATCGTTATCTTTCTAACGGACTCATTCGGAGAATTGCTGTATAACCTTGTTCAAATCAGGAGTTCGTCCTACTCCGAGTTAACGTGTTTACACCATATACCATTTTTAAGTGTTCATTATGGAAGAGGTTGCTT
Organism: Penaeus monodon; assembly: GCF_015228065.2. Lineage (NCBI taxonomy): Eukaryota > Metazoa > Arthropoda > Malacostraca > Decapoda > Penaeidae > Penaeus > Penaeus monodon. The sequence continues at coordinate 8,388,383 of NC_051409.1, read as the reverse complement.
CATGTACATAGGAGAGTGGACATGTGGTGGGAAGTGGACGTCTACGTTGC
>NC_051409.1:8388119-8388290 GCF_015228065.2 Penaeus monodon | reverse complement strand
GTTTGATGATTCCTCGAGTTCTACAAAACTGATTCAAACTTACGTCATTTATAGATGTATAACCATGCATACGTAGTCATATCACACATACTGTGGAGCCGCACATATGTACACGCTTTACTTTAAAGGGAAAATAAGACTACCTGTCACTCTGGCTTATTCGTCTGCCGG
>NC_051409.1:8387672-8387969 GCF_015228065.2 Penaeus monodon | reverse complement strand
ACGCCTTATTAATTCTTCCTCTCACTTTTTCCCATGTCGCTATCACATGGGCCAAAGAATCTTCACTGTAGCGGCAAAAGAAATACCATCAACCGCCTCAAATACCTCGCTATGAATTCGTCAGCTCACTCATGGAAAATAAGCGGCTGATATATATTTTTTTCTTTACGCAAAGGCGAATAACCTGCTAGTTTGTCATTAATTTTAATTTACACGCAATTACACGTTATCATAGGAGGTGAGGTTTATAAAATGAGAGGGGAAGGAGGGAGGGACTTAGGTCGACCTTGGTGGTTC
>NC_051409.1:8387291-8387386 GCF_015228065.2 Penaeus monodon | reverse complement strand
CTGGACGTGTGATACCCGAGACAAGTACCACGAAGCCTGCGGGGGTATAGACAGGGGTATCAGAGGGTCGTTCCATTGGAGTTGTAGTGGCACGA
>NC_051409.1:8386157-8386239 GCF_015228065.2 Penaeus monodon | reverse complement strand
AATGTGTTTTACCATCTAATGTGTTTTACCGTTTAATGTGTTTGTTTTACCGATTAATGTTATATTACCATTTAATGTGTTA
>NC_051409.1:8384953-8385816 GCF_015228065.2 Penaeus monodon | reverse complement strand
GAGTCCAAGCAGGTTAGTGCAGGGTTGGTGCCCGAGGGGGGGGGGGTACCAGATGGACGGTGGCAAGGTACTAGACAAGAGTGCCAAGGGAAAAGCGCCTATGAAGATGAATCATACGAGGTTCACGAATGTTCTTGGAGAACGAAGACCGATGCGTTTGTTCTGCATGACTGGGGACGGAAAGGAAATTATCACACTTTTTTTTTACACCTAGTTATTTATCTGCCATTTTTTCTTCCTTCCCATCTTTTTCGTATATATATATATTTTTTTAAGTTATTGTCCTCGTTTTTTTTTATCAATATTCTGTACTGTTTTTACCATATTATCATTACTCTATCAAAATTATTTTCCTGTTTCGTATTATCTTTAACAGCAGTAGTAGCAGCATTACTCTTTTGCTGTCTTTCAGCATATTCTTATTATTATCTCTGTCGGTTTTATTAATTTGCCATTGAGCTCTGCGTTATCTTCCCTCCCCTTCCCTTTGCCTTTGAAAGATCTCTGTCTGAATCAGGCGAACGAAGCATATTCAGATTTTCATCAATGGCATCGGAATTACCCAATATTCTCTCTCGTCTAAGAGTCAATGCATCGAAATCATAAAAGGAGAAAACAAATAACGAAAAGAATCAGCATCTCCCCTCCCCCCCCCCTCCCGCCTCTCGTCCTCGAGTGAAATAAATTCTTTAGAAATCCCGTTTTGTCAATACATGAAGAGAGGGGGGGAGGGGGGGGGAGGAAGAAAGAAGAGTGATGGAAATGGGAGGCAGGGAAGGGCGAGGGGGAAAAGCATAGGGACTGAAAGGCAGAAGAGAATAGAATTTATTTTGTTATTTATCTCGGTCAGATACGTCGATAGT
>NC_051409.1:8383390-8384518 GCF_015228065.2 Penaeus monodon | reverse complement strand
AGCGCATTGTTGAAAACATAATTAAGAAAATTCCAATGTGCATGTAATATTATGGAAGACCCACAAATGTCCAACAGCAGCTCACTTTGTAGGATTGTAGGATTCAGCGACAGCCTCGGGTAGCATAAAATCTATAGTTTTATTATAGAAATGGTTCAGACATACAAAGAAAGGTTTGCAATAACCGATAGTTATATCAAATTATGCGACTGGAGCATATGATCGAACTAAGAATACGGCTAACACACACACCATTCAAAAATATACAATAATATTATCAAGAGAAACGAACGAACGTAGACTTAGGTTAACGTAGTAACAAAAATATAGATATTATATGTATCTTCAAACATGCATCAGTTCTCCACATGATATGAGCGGAAACACTCAGGCATAGTGCAATCCCACAGTCAGTCATTGCCAGTGCGTTGACTGGCGCGTCTTCTGTTGCAATTCTCTGTTTGCATGTACGCGACATCTCCGTGGTCTTGGGTTTGTGGGAGTTGCCTGAACAAAACTTGGGATGTATCGTTCAGTCCGTCGCAATGGACGGAATGCATGGGGTCGTGGCACTTGCTGCTCTTGATATCTGCAACCATCTGACGCAGCATGGTGTGACTAAATTCAAGAAAAGATGGCCTAAAACCTTTTTTCACCAAGTACATGTAATAAGAGTTTATTCTTGCAATGTCCTTTTTTCTAAGACTGCCGACGCAGCTCTGTTGCATATCAACCTTGTCAACAATATGCATGGGGTGTAGTCAACCACTGCTTCTGGCTTCCTTATTGGCTCTCCTGTAACCTCAACTTTCAGTTAGAATGTTCTTGTTGTCGTGAATTGATGTTAACATGAGGACCATTCGCTTGGCAGACACTTGAAGCATATGATGTTCTTCTGGAAAGCAGTAACTACCCCGCGGTTGACAGTAGATAACCAGGGAACCCCTGGTCTGTTTGGTCGAATTGTACCACAAGCTCCTGTACTGTTTCTCTGAAGGCACTGGCGTAATAATTATGTGGAAACAGACTGCGTACTTTCCCTAAGTATGGTTCTATCAAAATGTGGACTACCTTGCCGCCAGAGCCAAATTTTGAGTCACCTGAACCTCGGTCTGTGCTCCAACGTAC
>NC_051409.1:8383131-8383347 GCF_015228065.2 Penaeus monodon | reverse complement strand
GTCTCAACACTACAAATTAATCATAATTTCAGCTGTTTTTGTGATGCTTTTTAGGCATATACTAGAGGAAAGCAAGTCTACCTCTGTACAGACTTTCATCAATACACAATTCCTGGAAGGGATAAGTTTGGTTGAGAACTTGTGTCTTATGCCATTCATTACCTTCCTAAACTGAGTAAAAATCTGTCCCTACTAATAACTGTTTCAAACTATGTA
>NC_051409.1:8382435-8383085 GCF_015228065.2 Penaeus monodon | reverse complement strand
CTTTTTACGTGTGCCTTGTCCGTGCACAAGAAGAGGAATATTAAAATTTAATTTGTATATGTTGGTTTCCGTTGGTGCATCCGAGAACTCGATGAGTAAATTTCTTTGTCATCAGATATTCATGATATTCATTCGTCTGTTGCACAATTTCGTTGATGAGGGATTTATTTTTTAAAAAGTAAATTAATAAAAAAAGAGTCTTCAGTCTCGGAGTAGGCAGTGCTGATCCTCCTCGAAGGTGTTAGAGAACAAGACGGTTCTCTGTACACCATTGATCTGGCTGCTCCATGAGGGTATCACCTCCATCATCTCGTGTGATGGCGGCCTCCGTTTCGTGGGATAGTGTGCCAGAAGACCGACATAATCTTCAGCTCCTTGTAGGATATCCCTACGCTGTCTTTTATAGTCTTACCTGAATAACGCTGGAAAGCATCTATTTGTCAGTCGTTTTTTTTTCTTTTTTCATCGTCTTCCCCGTGTTTGTCATTACTTTCGGTGTTCATGTAGATGACGGCTGAAAGTGCACTAGAAATGTCACGTATCTGAATTCATTATCCCCCCCCCCCCTCAACAATGGCATTGCGCATTCCGCCACCATCCTTCCTGCCAAGCCGTTGAGGTTTGCCTGACAGCTGCCAGCAAGAGCACTC
>NC_051409.1:8381530-8381652 GCF_015228065.2 Penaeus monodon | reverse complement strand
TATTGGTATCGGTATCGGTATCGCAATAACTATAGGTGTTTTTCTCAAAATATATTGAAAAAATCGACATTTCGATTAATTTACATGACTAATTTGAAATTGCGAAGTGACCCCCTTCCTGT
>NC_051409.1:8380799-8381117 GCF_015228065.2 Penaeus monodon | reverse complement strand
ACAGTGTAAGTGTAAATGTAAGAAATTTCAGGCTTTAACATTATCATTCAGTTTCTTTCTCATAGTAGGTTTGATTGTGTTCCTAAACTAATAGCTTAAACGCAGCCCTCCACTTCCCTGCCATGAAATGCAGACCTCAAAGGAACTCTGACTTCGAATTTCGGAAAGCATTTCCGTGTAATAATACATATCTTGAATTTACCAGAAATTTACTTTGCGTTACTCGACTTTTTAAAAAAGTTTGTTTGCTTGTCTGTTGGTCTCATATCCTCTTTATCTCTATTTGTTTCTGTGTGTGAATGTGACTTCATGTGTGTG
>NC_051409.1:8380413-8380600 GCF_015228065.2 Penaeus monodon | reverse complement strand
GAGCGGCCATCATAATTTTCAAAACAGAAAAGTCCCGTTATGATTTTACTAGACACTGGAAGCATTTAACATTCCCCTTACTTCAAAGATAAAGGACCTCGAAGGAAGTTAGTTCATAAAGCAGATAGTATATTGTTCCCAGATGAAGCTCTTTCAGGAAATCACCAGTGGACACATTTTCCTGCAC
>NC_051409.1:8379787-8380007 GCF_015228065.2 Penaeus monodon | reverse complement strand
CTGCTTTTAGTATTTTGCACACACACACAGGTGTGTGCAAAATACTAAAAACAGATTTCTTCTGTCCTTTCCTGGCTAGACAACATACATCAAATAAACCGTTTAGCGTAATATTTTAAAGTAAACCTTGAGTAAGACTGAAAATGCAATATCAATGAAGTGAAACAACTGAAACAACCTTGCTGATCTGTTGCAACAGATTGGTAAGGGGTCGCTGTAG
>NC_051409.1:8379085-8379398 GCF_015228065.2 Penaeus monodon | reverse complement strand
TAAATTCGTGTAACACAAATTACGGGCCTGCGTATTCGTTTCGGAATGTGAAATCTCAAAATATCTGTAAGAATAATGACAGGAATTTAAATATGTGGCTTACACGTCAAGAATAAATGCAGTTCTGTGAATCCTAAACGACTGATGTTTCATGGCCAAGTAAAAAAATTAAAGAAATACATTTATGAGAATTAACACTAAGGATAATGCGTCAGCAATGTTATCTATGAAAACACACATGAATACAGTACTTTACTGCACAGCTTCTCCTTTATTTATGTGTTAATCTCAGTATTTACATCGATTAACGTCG
>NC_051409.1:8378674-8378953 GCF_015228065.2 Penaeus monodon | reverse complement strand
CCTAAATTTATTCACGCATCATTGTCTGCTATTCTGAATTAGCCGGTACATAGCTGTTTGTGGATGTTACTTCTTTTTTTATCTTGAGACGTGTGAGCACAAAAGAGGTTAGTATGGCAATGAAATTGTATCAGTGATGCCAAAATGCTTTTCGTTATAATTTAGATATTATTTCAAGAAGTGCAGTTTCCTCGTTAAAAAAATTATCTTTATTTCCACATATGTAAAGAGATGCTAGAATTATCAAGCTTGTTTTCAAATTCGATTAAATATGCGTCA
>NC_051409.1:8376485-8376889 GCF_015228065.2 Penaeus monodon | reverse complement strand
TTTGGCATCCCAAGGACAGAAAGATTTGAGGAAGATAGATGAAGAAATTATGTAAGATAATATTAATGTTATTAGATTAATTCGATTTTTAAAATTACCATAACAATTGTGTTACTATCATCCCGACCAGTAGCATTATCATTATCAGTTTTCAAATAAATAATAGTTACTTTCAAATAAATAATTGCTTCTATCAGTAGTACCACAAATTAATAGACACTAAAATACAAAAAAGTCTCTCTAGAAAAAACACTATGAAATATCAATGAAGTTTATCTATCTCTATCGTGATAGAGATTTGTTTTACTCGCTAATTGTACTTAAACAGTAAATTGCCAATCTGCAAAGAACAAGAAATAAACTAAACAGAGATGTGACACATGACTGATTAAATACATATTTCG
>NC_051409.1:8375812-8376442 GCF_015228065.2 Penaeus monodon | reverse complement strand
AATGTAAATTAGATGCCACTTGATAGTTTAATTCAAATATAGAGAGAGATGATGGAAGAAGTAGAAGTATTAAGATTGTGCTTGTTAATATTAATCACTGATATAAACGTCACTTGAGCGATTTACAGCCTAAGGATTATGCACACTCATATAACATACGAAGTATTTATTTTGTTCATGCGAACTCGAGAGCTGATATCGGAAGTATTTGAAAGCAGTATTTGACGTGTCGCGCACAAAATCTTGTTCTCGTTTAGATACCAATATTACATTGAAATTATAGGTTCAATTGATGCTGTACCTTATAGCTCTCAGCTACCGGGGCGCCGAAATATCGTTTTCTGCAACCAGGGGTAACGTGTTTTTTCCCCTTGTTCTTTCGTTTGTCTGAGGGACGCTCCAGCTCCTCATGGTTCACACATTTAGTCTTCCCTTCCCTGAGGTTGTCCTCTGTGTCTCCGCTGCAAGGAGATCTGTCCTCCCAGGCGTTTCCGTGAGCCGCTTCCATCTCAAACTTTTCTGCTCAGAGAACAGCTAAGCCTTAGGCTCTGCTCTCCCTCTGGAGTGGCGAGTGTGTGCTCCTGCAGGACTGTTGTTGCCGAGGTAGAACTGGGTTGGGTTCTTACGCCT
>NC_051409.1:8374703-8375109 GCF_015228065.2 Penaeus monodon | reverse complement strand
AAGTCAAGGCCGGCAAAGACGCCCTTGAGCGAATAGAAGAACCAGAAGGCCCTAAGGGGGGTGAGGCTAAGAAATATGCGCAGATGTTCAGCGTCGCCTCAGTGTGGAATGTACGGCAATAAAGGGGGAAGAAGTGAAAACAGGAAAGGAGAAAGAAAATAAACAAAAACACATATGAAATATTATATAAACTTGACAGTATTATCTACGATCCTGACTTAACGATTTCATTGAGCCGAAGAAGAAAGGATTTAATGATGTCTAATAAATAAATTAATTATAAACTGACTTTATAATTCCTTTTAAGAGCTTCAAGTAAAGTCTATCATGATTCTTACCAAAACTATCGTCTTGTGTATTTTGGCGAACACGTGATTAAGCGCAATCTGATAAAGTTTCAATGTGC
>NC_051409.1:8374042-8374235 GCF_015228065.2 Penaeus monodon | reverse complement strand
CGGATAAAACGCAGAATCAATTGAACGTGGGATCCCATCAACACGAGCTCCGATCAGGCCATAGAGCTTTATTTCAGCATTAACAATATTATCTAACCCTTCCACTAAGTATAAATCGCAAGACACGTAAGAAATCCTCTTCTTAAAAAATCAAAGCGCCATGCAAATTAGAAAAAAAGAAAAAGTAGAAGCC
>NC_051409.1:8373666-8373860 GCF_015228065.2 Penaeus monodon | reverse complement strand
GCTTACTTAAAAAAGGTCTCTCTTTCCTACCATCTTTTCTGGCTTTACGAAACTTAAAAAGGGTAATCAAATCATGCCATAATATATCAAGATTTATCATAACATTTAATCTCAGCAATCATCACACGAGAAATTATAAATGTTGTTCTTGTTGATATTGTTATAATCCCTCTGGTTCGTATCAGCATTGTGTT
>NC_051409.1:8373278-8373455 GCF_015228065.2 Penaeus monodon | reverse complement strand
TTAGCAACGCCGACGCTAAAGACAGTAATGTTAATGCTGTCAGTATCACTCAGAACGCCATCTGCAATCACAAAGGACAACACTTACTGAGAATGCAACAGTGATATCAATACGAAAGGAAATTCTAACTTATTAGATTGATGTTCTACGGATGTTATGCGTATCTTTTCACACACA
>NC_051409.1:8372227-8372883 GCF_015228065.2 Penaeus monodon | reverse complement strand
AGTTTTTTTTTTTAAAAAAACAGAGTGCACAGTGTGGTTTTTTTTGAGTGATAAAACTAAAATTCATGACAAGTAACCGATCAGAAGAAAATGGTAACAGAAAAACCCAATTGTATAAAAACAGTAGCTAGTATGTGGTAATCTTTGGGAAGGGTGACCTTACTTTCATTCAAATTTTAAGGCCTCGTCTGCTCATTTTTTTTTTCGTGATGCAAGGGAACCCCATTTTATACGAAAACCATTTCTTGTCTTCCCGTATTACCCTCAGGCGAGTCTTTGATGAAAGAAAGCGAAGCGAGAAACCAAGAAAATTAAACCCCGAACAAAGGACGGGCTGGACGGGGAAAGGGAACCTTGGCGAAAAGATGGGGGTGAAAACAAGGGAAGAAATCTATTTTAGAAGAGAAAGGATGAAACGAGGAAAATATGCACGAACGTAGAAAGCCTAATTAGGTGGAAAAGGGACTTCAAGGAAGCACCCTTTTTCCCCCGGGGGGAATCTCAGTATTAACAGGTTGAGAGCGGGGGGAAGGAAAAAAAAGGGGGGCAAAAACTAAAGGTAATCTAACATAAAAAGACAAAAAAAAAGGCTTCAGGAGGGGTGCATGAAAGAGTGCAGGTAAATGTCTGTCACTGCACAGTTTTTTGACCAATGC
>NC_051409.1:8371930-8372205 GCF_015228065.2 Penaeus monodon | reverse complement strand
AATTTGCGGGACTCGTCAATAAACTAATATTACCTGTATTTTACTAACCGGAGAGAAAGGACCAGTGTATGGCGTTACCCGTTTTCAAACAGAATTTAATAAAAAAAACAAACGCTTGTTTGTATTGTGTTGTAAAAAGAGCTTATCTTCTTCCTTTTTCCGTTGCCTTTCCAAAACCCGGACAAGAACCTTCTCCCATGTTCTCTCCCCAACCCCGGCCTTCCCTCAACGTACCAGCATGGAATTTATTTTTCATCCACATTCTCTCTCTCTCT
>NC_051409.1:8371812-8371908 GCF_015228065.2 Penaeus monodon | reverse complement strand
TACATGTAAGTGTTTGTAATAAAAAAAATATATTATCGCTTTCTCTCAAATAAATGAATGAATAAACGAAATGCAACTTATAGCAACTCAAGTCAA
>NC_051409.1:8367586-8367677 GCF_015228065.2 Penaeus monodon | reverse complement strand
GGGGGGGGGGGTGTATTACAATCAGGAGAAAAGCGAAAGATATCATGTCACGTCCAAAGGAGGATTTGACGCCTTTTGACAGTCGTTCTTG
>NC_051409.1:8367322-8367568 GCF_015228065.2 Penaeus monodon | reverse complement strand
TGATAATTTTAATGATAATAATGACTGTAACAGAGCGAAGTGTGAGAACTAACTGTAGCGTTTTTGTGCGATGAACAGGAGGCAGAGAAAGAAGGACAGTCAGTGTTTGTAAGGTAGGTAGAGACAAAAAGTGAAGGATACCAGTATGAATGGAATGAAAGAGAGGAGGCCAGAGAGTGAGGGAGGAATATCTCAGATATTTAGTTTATGACTAGCGTTTCAGAGGAGACAAAAATGCACGATAAT
>NC_051409.1:8367115-8367293 GCF_015228065.2 Penaeus monodon | reverse complement strand
TTTTATTTATTTTTTTTTGATAGGGGGAGGAAGGAGGGCATTGCAGAGATCTTTCGTGTGATGAGTTTGCACTTATGTCCATGTGACGCCGTGAAAAGCTTTCTGAGAATTTGGTCGTCGATATCGGAATAGGTTGCTGCCTTTAACACCTGCAACCACAGGACAGAGGGGCGGGAAG
>NC_051409.1:8366601-8366899 GCF_015228065.2 Penaeus monodon | reverse complement strand
AAGGATGATTCAACGTTAAGAATTTAATATAGTTAATTTTTTAAAATTTAACCGATTTTGGAAGCAGTTTGAAACTGACCTATTGAAATGTGTGGTTATGGACCTTAAACGCATTACTAAACTGGTTGCTAAGTGTGCCATTCCTTGGTCATTAGTTGTAGCAAAACATGAAAGGTATACGTATTCCAAAACCAAAGTGTGTACTTAGTTGTAAACAAAAAATATAGTTTAAATATTCATGAAATAAATACCTGATTCATGGGGCATCATAGTGCCCACAAAATACTGTGTTCTTCAG
>NC_051409.1:8366275-8366488 GCF_015228065.2 Penaeus monodon | reverse complement strand
GGGAAACGCAGGCACTTCTCGTGATAATCTGATTTATGAACGTTTTCTCATGTTTTTTTTTTTGTCATTTTACATCTTAGACAAAACAAAATAAAGAAGCGGACAAGTAGAAAAACGAAAATCTTTCAGTTCATTTTAATTAGAATTTAAATTAATAAATTTCGAATGGATACCAGAGAGAAACGTATGTCATGTGTATGTGCACGCACGCAC
>NC_051409.1:8365726-8365829 GCF_015228065.2 Penaeus monodon | reverse complement strand
CCAGCTGGGTTCGGCGTCACTGTGTCTGGACCAATAAGTGTGCCTCTAAGATAACGTGGATTGGGTTTGTATAGTAGCGTGTTCTCGTTTTTCTGTTGTCATG
>NC_051409.1:8363903-8365414 GCF_015228065.2 Penaeus monodon | reverse complement strand
CAAATCCAGAATTAGTATAAGGTAACGCTTTGCTAGGCTTGTATTGCGAAAAAATGTGCACAGCATAGCAAAGCCAAATCTATTAATGATAACTGCTTATCATCTGGAGTGGATATATCCCTTTATAGATAGAATAGGAAGAAAAGAAGAATGAATCTACGTACAAAAATACTGTTCGAAAAGGAAATTTGGGAGCCGTCTCAGCCATCTAATGAAAGCAGTTCAACTGTTGCTATTATTATCACTTCCACAGAGTTGGGGGTTGAGCGTCAAGAGGAAAATCAAAGCGTTTCCAAGCATTCATTATTCGGTTTACTTTCGCTGAATAAAGGATACAGTCTGACTTCTGCATGCTATAACGCATTATACAAAGATGAACTCATTTCTCAAGTCCATGGACATTATCTCACCATTTTTAAGACACTTTTCGCAGAATCTTTTAAAGCCTCACTACCTTCATCAGCGCTTGATCATAGCTCACTCATTCTAAATATTGCTCCAGGTATTTCATGTTCTGCGGGTGTATTGTAAACAGGGTCATAATCTATCACCTGCATTCTCTTACTCACTTATTCTCTTTCCCTCTCTCGCGTCCACCCTGCCTTCCGCCTCCTCCCTTCAGAATACCTATCACAAACTTAGAAAGGAAAAACGAAGTTGAATAATAATGAGAAGAGAATCGCAGAGGACAAACCTCCGTCAGAGTTCTGGCACAACGTTCGCCAAATATGTGAATCGCCAAAAGATAAATTCAAGCACAGTGCCAACTGCTTGAGTGAGTCGAGTAATTTAAGGCAAGAAAACCATGGGTATCGAGGTGTCTTAGGTCCGTTAACCTAAGAATTCATGTTTAAGCTAAGAGTGTAATTAAAGGAATTGGAAATAAAGACGTGATATGCTGCGAAAAAAATAAGTATTTTGAGTTTTTTATTTCAATCCTTTAACAGAAACTAAGAAAATACAAATTCCAATCACTAGCCAGTCAGCTGCACCAGTCTCCTTCTCCAGATTATTATTGAAATACGGAATACAGGGATAAGGAAGGATAGAACAAGAATTAACATTTAGATATCAAGATGACTGAAGGAAGAATCAGGAAGAAGATAATATGCGAAAGAAATTGCCATCGAAACAACAACAACATTTTACTACGCCTTTTGGGTGTTGCTCACTTTAGTCGATTTGCCCATCCCAAATTTTCATCAATGATCTAATTAAACTTAATACGATGCTCTGATAATAAATTAAAGATTAATTGCAAAAAAAAGGAACAAAGGGGGAGGAGTCTGACCACATCAAATTAATTCCTTTCCCGCAACTGCTTCGCCTCTTTCGGTCGATTTCGTTCTCCGTGAAAACAGCGATCGGCCACAGCAGCTTCACCCCAATTGATATCCATAAATACGTCGTTACTCACGGCTGAATCATTTCATCTTTTCAAGGGAGAAAGAAGGAAAAAATGACGAATACATGGAGAATTACGTAAATGAATATAAATGAATTTTATGAAC
>NC_051409.1:8363045-8363833 GCF_015228065.2 Penaeus monodon | reverse complement strand
TCACTAACAGCAACAATCTGGAAAATAAACCAAAATTGTGTGTGTGCTCCGTCTCCTACCTAACTTCAACTATAGACTCACACATATAAGGAAATGTGTGAATATAAATGTGTGAATATAAATGTTAATATTCTGTCCTTTACAGTTTAATTCTGAAAATATGCAATCATGAATAACAGTATTGATGGATTAAACGTTTAAACTGTTATGCACATCAATTCCCAACAGATTTAGTAACTTGAAATGTGAGTAAATGCCACTCAGTTTTTCTTAAAGGAATCATCATCACTGTTCATGCAGGTCCCACACACTAAACCGGATATGGAGGAGCAAACGGTGGCTTACAGATAAGCGCATTGGTATCCATTAGTAAACAAGGTCCTTCTGGAATTCATACTTCTTTGTGAATCAATCCTCTCTTTCTATGTTAAGACCTTTTGAGCACTGTTTTTTTGTAAACTGACTATGCCTAGGGAGAAAAAAAGTACTTAAGCATATTCGCTAAAGGAACCGGAGTGTAATGATTTTGTTGGCAATGTATGATTCATTTTCATCGGCGAATTTCCGATGGCAGTCCTGTCTGACACTATCCACCTGGCACTATGCAATTGGTACCCTCTTCCTTTAGATAGACCCCTCTGGCACCCCCTCCCCCTACCCCCATGCGTCGTGGTACCCTTTCCTGGCATCGGTCGTCCAGGCACTAACCCCGGGACCCCGAATGGCACTATTTCATTCTTTTTTCTCTCAACTGGACATATCTATATGATTTGGGTTTCACATTTACT
>NC_051409.1:8362732-8363016 GCF_015228065.2 Penaeus monodon | reverse complement strand
GCTTTCAGTATATCGAAACGATTTTTATATATTCCTTTTAATTATATCTTGAATCTGCCATTCATTAAGTCAGTTCAACCACCTTTAAACGCTGCAAATCTTCCTTGCCCGAAACTACAAAATCTGCCCAAGGCCTCCGTTATATTGCTTTCCCTTTCACGTCCAACTTCGTAATATAAGACATTAAGAGAGAGAGAAAAAAAAAACGATGAAAGAGTGATCTTCATTCTAGCAATTTCTTTGGGCCGGATTTTATTTTTCTTCCTTTTGTATTCAATCTCCTT
>NC_051409.1:8361817-8362073 GCF_015228065.2 Penaeus monodon | reverse complement strand
AAAAACATTATTTGCAAAAGTCATAAAAGGAAGCTCTGCATGTTATTGGGTGATTAATTTACAACCATATGCAGCTGTATATTGGAATGCCATCATTTGCATTTTCTTTTAACATGTGATCACTGACATAAAACGGTTTTTATTCCAACGGTTGTGAAACTTGAATTATGTTCAGAAGACAGAGAATCAATTTTCAATGGACTTGCATTTTAACCAACTGTTGTGCTATAGATTTTGTGCTCTTAATTAGAATCAG
>NC_051409.1:8358703-8360134 GCF_015228065.2 Penaeus monodon | reverse complement strand
GTAAAAAGTGGGGTATTCGCCTTCATTGTTTCACCTCACTCTCTCTGCGGAAACTGCAGTAAATTCAGTCTTCTAGTATATTCTTGGTACCTACATTCCCAGACATTTCAAAGACTACTCTTGCCTACAAGATTAATCTACGTTGCCTCCGAGCTCACGCCACTGGGGATCCGCTGCCTCAACCGCGTTACATTTGACTCAGTGAACTCTATTATCCTTGGTGGTTTGAAAGCCTTTGGCAGTGCTCGGTTGTCTTCTGGGTGACGCGCTCATGTAGCAGTACTGTACATTGTAATATCGGGACTAAAAATTTCATTCTACGCTTTTTTTTTTTAAGGATGGGTTGACCTATGGTTATACCCCGTGACGACGGGTAAGTGGTGGTCCCCTCAAAGGGGCAATTGTTTTCTATGCATTAATCAATGCGTGGGGAATTTAAAAAGCTTCATTATCGTTCACCCGGGATAATTTTGCTCTTTTTTTTTCACCATTCCCCTTTCTATTTTTTAAAAAACACACCCAACAAACGAAACCCCCCTCCCCCCCCCCCTTCTCATCCTCACAAAAGGGGTTTGCATTTCTAGAAAAAAATGCCCTTCCAGCCCCTTTAGACGCCACTAAAATTTCCAAGTAAAGATGAAGTAAAGACAAGAAGAGAGTCTTTCAAGAATCAAACTGGGGGAAAAGAACTGACGGGAAAAACCCCTCTTTGGTTTTGTAATCCCTGCTGTAAAAAGAAACGATTCAACAAAAGGGGCTGTTTTAGAGAGTGGTTTCATTTCCTAAACAGGGGGAAAAAGGCGTCACGGCGGCACTGTAAAAAAGTCCACTAATGAATTGGGGTCTGTCTATATCGTCTTTACGTCGTTATTTTTGTCATCTTTTTTTTTCGTCTCTGTCCCCCTTTTTACTCTCCTTTACTCAATCTTTTTTAATATACCAAGGGAAATGAAGGGGATAATATAAATGCATAAATAAGTAAGAAAATGGTAAAAACAACTATCCCCCAAAGAAAAAGGGGGAGGGGAGGAAAATGATTTTTTAAAGAAAATGAATATCGTGTGTCCGGCGCCGCCCTGATGAGGGGGAGGGGGGGGGCGGGGCCCCAAAACCCCAAAAGGTTTCCAAAAATTCCTCAAAAATCCGGAAACTTTTTTTTCGTGAAGGAAAATTGGAACGACGAAGTTTTCCTAAAAAGGGCGTCGCTTCCGCACCCAAAGGACGGACGGCGTTCAGGAAACACCCGGGCCCCGAGGCAAGTGGAGATGCTCAGGAGGAAAGCGGGGAAAGCAGAAAGGCAAAGCACCACGTGAGACAAGCGAATGTTAAACGCGATTCAAAAGAGACATGAATGCTCATGAACACCTTACATTTTTTTATGTGGGGGGTTCATTTTCGATCACAAGAAAACAATACCTCTAGTTGATATGA
>NC_051409.1:8358269-8358643 GCF_015228065.2 Penaeus monodon | reverse complement strand
TATCTCCCTACAAAACCAAAATTAACCCCCCCCCCCAAACCCCCCACAAACCCTGTGCACCCTAAAATAATGTCTAAAAGGGCAACCCCCTTTCCCCCATTTTCCAAAATTCAAACCCCAATCGCTTTTAACATCTCGGGCGACTCGGCAAAAAAACTAATTTCGGGGGGGGCGGGGATGCCCTTTTTAAAAATTAGTTTTTTTTTTTTATTCCCCTTTCTACCCCCTTCCTTTCCTTTTTCCCCGGGTCCGCGATATTGCTTTTGTATTCCCTCTTCTCCTCCCTTCTCCTTTTCTCTTCCTTTTTCCCTCTCTTCCTTTCCCCTCCCTATCTCTCTCTCTTTTTCCTTCCCCCCCTTTTTCCCCTTTTCTTC
>NC_051409.1:8357981-8358118 GCF_015228065.2 Penaeus monodon | reverse complement strand
AAAAATATAAAATTATATCCCTTCACGCCCCGCTTAATGCCCCCCTTTGCATGCCACCTTTTACACCCTTAAAACCGCACACGCTTTTTGCACAAAACGCCCCAGAGAGTTCAAAGCTTTTTTTTTCACGGAGTAAC
>NC_051409.1:8357668-8357947 GCF_015228065.2 Penaeus monodon | reverse complement strand
CCCAAGCTCACGAAATTAGAAACGAATATGGCTTTCTCCTGTGTGTGCCACGGGTTTTTTAATTCATCTTTAACCACCTTTCCCATGTGTCGTACAGAAAACTTCCTTGAGGACAAAAGTTTTCCCTCCTCCGCCCCCGCCTCGGCTCTGAAGGCCCTCCCCAAGTTTCCCCAAGGGGGGCCGGCGGGGGCGCCCGGTGCTCGCGAGCAACGCGGGGGGAAAGGGGAAATGACACACGAGGCTTGAGGAAAGGGTTTTTTTTTGTTTAAAGGAACTTAA
>NC_051409.1:8357282-8357393 GCF_015228065.2 Penaeus monodon | reverse complement strand
ATAAAAAATTTTATTATTAAATTTTTTTGTATGAAAAAGTTAGCATTTCCAAATCACATTCAACCTACGGGAAAAATCTAAATACAGTTCCAATCCTGAGAAGACCCCGAG
>NC_051409.1:8357058-8357187 GCF_015228065.2 Penaeus monodon | reverse complement strand
GCCCCATGGACTGTTCTCAAAAGCTTCCCATCTATACCGGGGATTCTAAAGCGCACATCTTTATAGTTATTTCCAAGGGCATGTTTCCCCAAACTCATCAAACCCAATTTTAAAACCTTTGGGTTTTAA
>NC_051409.1:8356450-8356641 GCF_015228065.2 Penaeus monodon | reverse complement strand
GAAGAAACACAATGATAATTCTCGCAATTTCGTCTTTTCTCTCCTTTCCTGCTCGGCGAAAACCCGTCGCTCGCCGCAGCTCGAAGTTCCTGTTGTCGGAGGAGGCTTTCAGGCAGCGAGCGAGGCGGCCAGGAATCTGCCTTCCTTATTTGTGCTTGAAATTCACCGGAAAAAGAGGGGGGAAAGGAGAG
>NC_051409.1:8356109-8356183 GCF_015228065.2 Penaeus monodon | reverse complement strand
TTTAAAATGGTTGGGGGTAATAAAATTTTGTTCCCTAAATTGGGGGAATTTTCATACCCCAATCCACAGCATAG
>NC_051409.1:8355620-8355969 GCF_015228065.2 Penaeus monodon | reverse complement strand
CCGTCTATTTCCCCGCTTTCTCTTTCCCTCCCCCCTCTCTCTCCTTTCCTCCTCCTTTTTCTCTCTCCTTCTCCTCTCTCTTTTCTCTCCTCCTTTTCTCTCTCTCTCTTCTCCCTCTCCTTTCCCCCCCCTCCTCCCCTTTTCCTCCCCCCTTTTTCTCTATTCCTCCTCCTTTTCTAAACATTTTTTTTCCTTCCTTCTTTTCCCCCTCTATTTCTCTCATTCATTTTTTTTCTCTTTTTTTTTCCTTTTTATTTATCATCTATTATCTTTCTTCTTTTCCTTTCTATCTTTTTTCTCATTTGGTTCAATCTTTTAAACAATTTATATTTTATAAATTTATTAGATC
>NC_051409.1:8355114-8355517 GCF_015228065.2 Penaeus monodon | reverse complement strand
TTTTTTTTTTATTTATTTTTTAAAAAAAAATTATATATATTCCAACAAAGAGATATAATTTTGAAAAACAATTTTTTGGGAAAAGTCTCACTTTATAGGCGGCCGACAAACCGGATAAATTTTTTTTTTTCCTTTTTCCGTTTTTTACCAAAGGGGGGTTTCGCTATCAAACACAAAAAAAAATTTTTCGTCAACCCAAAAAAACTTTACCCCCAAAAACCTCGTTTTTTTTCCGGCTCACTCTTGTTTGGCCTTCCGCCTTTTTGGGTCTTTTTTTCCGACCGCAAGCCCCCCCTTTTGCTGTAAAGCTTTTCCCCCGACCCTTTTTTTTCGTGAACCCCCGGTCAATCCAAAATTACCTTTTTACATTGTTCGGCCTGACGTGGCCCCCCTTTACAAAATT
>NC_051409.1:8354616-8354821 GCF_015228065.2 Penaeus monodon | reverse complement strand
ATTTTTTTTTAATTTTCAAAATTATACTGTTTCACTTTTACTTCCAAATCCTGTGCATGGTTAATCTGACAGGAAGATATAAAAATGCAAATTGCAAGGGGGTCTTTCTATGTCATTCACCTAATTTTGGGTATCATTAAATATTTTTAATTAAACGGGAATAAGTCAATCCTCTATCCCTCAATCACACACACACACACTCTGA
>NC_051409.1:8354371-8354498 GCF_015228065.2 Penaeus monodon | reverse complement strand
TCCCCAAACCCCACTAAAGTATTTGCAAAAATCAGGGAAGGAAGTCTCATGTTTCCCCGGGTCATTTTATTTAGGGGAAAATGCAAACCCAAAAATGAAAAGTCTTTGATTTGTTTAGTATTCAAAG
>NC_051409.1:8354187-8354267 GCF_015228065.2 Penaeus monodon | reverse complement strand
AAATAATATGAAAGCAAAACACTCTTTCCCTGGAACAAGGAAGAAAAACCCCAAAAAAAAACAGATTTATTGAAAAAGAG
>NC_051409.1:8353909-8354026 GCF_015228065.2 Penaeus monodon | reverse complement strand
TTCATAATTATTTTAAACAAAATAAAATTCCAGGGAATTCTTTTTAAACAAGATGTAGAATTAGATGCACATCCATTTCACGGCGAAAGGAATTTTTTAAAATATGCGTTTATTTCG
>NC_051409.1:8353305-8353597 GCF_015228065.2 Penaeus monodon | reverse complement strand
AAACAACAAGCGAAAAAAAAGAAATGGGGCGATTTCTTAAGGAGTTTTTTCCTTTTTTAATATTTTTTTTCCCCAAAGACTTTTCCCCCTTTTTTTCCCCCTTGATATGCTCCCCCTTTCCCCCCTCCCTTCGAAAACCCCCTTTCCCCCCTTCCCCTTAAAAACCTTTCCCCCCCCCCCCCCTTTGTCCCCCTTAAAGAGCGCCCAAACGGCAAGAGAGGAGGGTTTTCCTGCGGGGTTTTGGGTTCATGATTAATTTTAGGTTTTGCTTTTGCTTTTTCCCACCTTTTTT
>NC_051409.1:8352856-8353131 GCF_015228065.2 Penaeus monodon | reverse complement strand
GTACCTAACTTAGCTTCTCGCTTTCCCTCCTTCTCAGAACATGAATTGCAGTCATTCTCCACACGTAGAAGGGGAATCTTTTGCTAAGAGTTAATGAGCGTATGTATTATGCAAAAGCAGAGAGGGGAAAGCAGTGTTTGCTGTTTCCTTATAAGCAAGTGAGCAAAACTACTTTACTTGCCATCATAGCAATTGCACACAGCTATGCACACATATTCATACATGGATGTGTATGTGTATGTATGTTTTTAATGCTAATCATACTCTGTGCAATG
>NC_051409.1:8352333-8352445 GCF_015228065.2 Penaeus monodon | reverse complement strand
CTGATACACACAAACACGCATAACCGGTTGGTCAGATAAAATACGAAAAAATAAAATAATGAAGACTGTAAATACACTACATTGATATTAACAATACGAAGGGTAACGGGAT
>NC_051409.1:8351472-8352277 GCF_015228065.2 Penaeus monodon | reverse complement strand
TAAAAACAAACAAACAAGATAACAACAGTGTTTATTAAGTAGATACGTTATGGACTTTTTATTTTGACATTTTCATTTCTTCTTCTTTGTGTTCTTTTAATATTCAAACAAGATAGCAAGTCAGTCTGCGTGAGACAGATGGAAGCCTCAGGATCCTGCTCTCGCATCAAGGCTCTTTCATCATTCACTTCACTGTAAGAGAAATAATTCTACGCATGTGTTCCTCGGCGTAAGAACATTGTGCTTGTTTATATGCGAATGGTGTTGGAAGTTTCTGTTTTCTTATATTTCTCATTTTTTCTGCTTCTCTATCTACTATTTGTCCTATTTACTCTTCAAATATGCATTGCACCTACTTGCCTGCCAGCCTCCCCCCCCCCCTTTCCAAGCTGTCTCCTCCTGCTTCTGTCTCTCGTCTAGCTCGGCCCAACCCACTTTCCTCCCTGTTAACAGTCCGCTTGCCTGCCTTTCAGTCCGTCGGTATTTCATACATATCTCCCTTTTCCTCTTCATAAGCTCATTCACTCGTTTTCTTTCTTCCTGTTTCATTTATATTTTTTTTCTAACTATATATCTTTAGACTACTAAAAAAATATTTAGCATAAATATCTTTATTTACCGAATTTACGCTTTATTTACCGAATATTTCTTGAAGACATGGTTCCAAGGTATATTCTTCTTTTGAAAAATGACGTAACAATGAAGCCCACGTTCTCCCCCCCCCCCCCAGGCTTCGCGACTCCCCTGTTGAGCCTTCGCGACCCCACCGGTTGGGAACAACAGCGTTAATCCGTACTAATATAGC
>NC_051409.1:8350906-8351093 GCF_015228065.2 Penaeus monodon | reverse complement strand
TTCAGTGTTATGCATCCTAGCTGGATAACTAATAATGTTGCATGTAATCATCCCTGGCAATACTTTGCAACAGAATAATATACATAGATCAATTATAACTTCAATCTCACACTTGCTCTTAGATTTTTCTCCATTATTACAATATCAGTTTTGTTATACGCTTTTGCGTATAAGTAAGACTTACGAA
>NC_051409.1:8350539-8350751 GCF_015228065.2 Penaeus monodon | reverse complement strand
GGGGGGGGTTGTACAATAACGTTTTAATTTTTTTATTATTTTTTTTGTTAGCCGAGGTAAAAAAGAGAGAGAGAGAATGGACGGCGTGCTTCTCATTCTAGTTTCAGACACGTTTGCTACACGTTCAGGCTTAATTTAGATGCTATCCTTTCGCTTTCTATGTTATTCTAATGCATTTCACTTATTCTTCCTCCGTTATTATTATTGCTATA
>NC_051409.1:8350334-8350482 GCF_015228065.2 Penaeus monodon | reverse complement strand
ATTTTCCCACACTCGCTCATATTTTCTCTCGCTCTATTTAATTACCACCCACTTTCTTTTCCCCTCTCACATTCTCTCATTCTCTCTCTTGAGTTTGATCTTCATTAACCTCTCTACGTATTTATGTCTATCTCTATCTGTTCATCTG
>NC_051409.1:8349724-8350290 GCF_015228065.2 Penaeus monodon | reverse complement strand
ATCAGTCAGTTCAGCTGTCTGTTTATTCGTCTATCCAGCTTTGTATCTATCAGTAAATCAGTCACCTATCTATCTGCTGCCTCACAATAATCCCTTCACTCGGCAGAAAAAAAGTGAAATACAGTGACAGCGAAACTACATAAAAAAAAAAAAAAAACGGCAAAAGGTGACAAACCTTTATTTGCTAAATAAACACACTCGTCTTTCTTAGTCATGTTTTATAGGAAGAAATTGTTTTTTTTTTTTACATCATTTGAAGATTAAATTTTTTATCAGAGGGAATGAAAAAAAGATGCTTTTCTCACCAAAGTTTTAAATCATCTCATTTCTTTTACTTCAGTAATGTTATGACGATGTAACGATGTTTGTACTTCAATATATACGCAAAAAGGTCTTTCCTTGAATGTATATATTAAAAAATAGTGTGGAATTTTGTTGTTTCTGA
Organism: Penaeus monodon; assembly: GCF_015228065.2. NCBI lineage: Eukaryota > Metazoa > Arthropoda > Malacostraca > Decapoda > Penaeidae > Penaeus > Penaeus monodon. The sequence goes on along the minus strand of NC_051409.1, from coordinate 8,349,845 downwards.
GTGATATCCAGTTCGGTAAAATCATGGCGATGCTTAACTTTCTGGTCGATAAATAATACAACGACTGTATATCAACATCTTTTTTGTATCCAAACAGGTAAACAGGTAATAATATATGGTA
>NC_051409.1:8349552-8349692 GCF_015228065.2 Penaeus monodon | reverse complement strand
ACTTGGCAGAGTAATTAGCAAATTAAAATATAAATGTTTTTTTTACGATCGTGCATACCCTTGCTTGCTATGCGGTGACGCTTACTTATGCTGATTTGTTTTTTTTTGTCATTACTTTCATTTTTCTTTTTTTTTTTCTC
>NC_051409.1:8349321-8349392 GCF_015228065.2 Penaeus monodon | reverse complement strand
AGAGTTTGTGTCATTTTATGATTCCATTTAATTGTTTTGCATTTTGTTGATTTCCTTTCACGTGATTATCT
>NC_051409.1:8349154-8349236 GCF_015228065.2 Penaeus monodon | reverse complement strand
TTCACACACACTCACAAAATGCACACATACATGCCTACGAACACGCAAATCCTGCATATATACAAAGGCACGCGCGCGCGCG
>NC_051409.1:8347806-8349065 GCF_015228065.2 Penaeus monodon | reverse complement strand
CTAGTACAGGAAGCATTCGGTCGGTGATCCAAAACCCCAATCGAGTTCCAGGTCCAACGGACGCAGCGCTCCAGTGGGCTGAGGCGACGCCCCAATCGCTGCGGCTTCAGGATCGCGCCTTCGAGGCCCTGCCAAGGATCTCTCCGTAGGTTAGTCGATACACAATTAAAACAAATTCGTAGGACAGTCGCAAAGCTGAGGATCCTTAATATCATAGGGGGGTTCAAAATATTTTCTGTCTTATTAAACTAAGCCAACTTTATTAAAAGCATTTCGTAGCAAGAAACTATGGAACTCGTCTGCATTTTCAGATCGATATTCGACTTCTGACATTGCCCCTTTGTGGGGGAACTTTTCAATCATCTGGGTGATAATCAATGATTCGAAGATTTTTTTTTTTTTCAACATAAGATAAGCCCACGAAAACGGGTGCGTGATTATTTTTTTTTTTTACTTCAAAACAATTTCTACATATTTCTGTTATTATACACAACACGTCTGAGCGCTGTGCTGAAATAGCCCTTTTTTGCGTGTGAAATTGTGAGCTTTACTTCTTTTAGATTTCTTGGTGAGACGTGGAGTGTCTGCTTTCAGTCTCATCTTCATCGAAAATCCCGACCTGGGCGGAAGCAAGGAGGGAGGTGAAAGGCGTGAAGTGTGAAGTGAAAAAGCTCAAGTATATTTTACGTCATTTTATTCAGGAAGACTTCACTCGAGATCTCATTGAATTTGATTTTTCGATTTCAGTCATATATTCATATTATAGCGCTCCAAGATTGTACATTTTCATTTAATAGTTTGTCATATTCCTCCATTTCATTAAAAAAATAACTGACATTGAGTGAAGCAATTTTGCTTCTGAATAAAATAAAGTCCTCTCTCCATCGGCGAAAAATGATGCGTTTCCCCGGTTATGAGGCAGCCGTTGCCTAAATCCACGGGGCCGATCGCCCTATTTGGCGCATCGTGTTCGCGGCAAAGAAAGGCAATATTTTATCTCCAAGAAGGTGAACAAAGTGAACAAGCAAACTACGCCTCGTCTTGAAGAATGGTAGTAGGCTAAGAAAACTATGTTTCCCGGCTTTAATTTGCATATATTTTCACAAATAAGCCCCTTTTATTTCGCAATACAGACCATGAAGGAAAAATACTTTAAAACCTTATTTTGACAAATCCGATACTGTGATAACCTTTAAGTGAAAAAAAAAAGAAAAACGGAAAGAGCAACTAGTGGCAGCTGGCATGGAACTCGTGACTTT
>NC_051409.1:8347539-8347765 GCF_015228065.2 Penaeus monodon | reverse complement strand
TTTAATAAAACAAATATATCCTGTGTGTCCTATGGTTCAGTATTATTTATATTACATGCGATAATGGCAATAAGTCTTAAATAAGCTCAATCTTGATACACACATAATATAGAAATAAAGATAAATCTTCATAGAACAATTGTTTATAGATGGATTTATAGAGATTGCACTAAAGTCGATATTTTTCCTATTCGGTATGGAAAATCCCTTACCTCCCCCTCCCCTG
>NC_051409.1:8347292-8347480 GCF_015228065.2 Penaeus monodon | reverse complement strand
GCTAGCTCTAGCTTATCAGAAAACGCTCATGCGTCAAGGATGTGAGGGTACATATATCTGAATATTATTCCTTAGATGTTTAGCTGATGAGGCCAGATTCTGCTAATTAGTGCTAGTCTAATCAATACAGAAAGGACATTAATGTGAAACTATGAAGTGTTAATATTTGTTAATACGTGTATATGTTA
>NC_051409.1:8346135-8346608 GCF_015228065.2 Penaeus monodon | reverse complement strand
ATGTGTATAAATAAAAAATGCTACGCCACGGCAACTGTAGCAAAGAGAACTTGTTAAGCCACACCTCTGCTGGTGATTGCAGGTGTAAAAATAATTCATCTTGGTGTTGATAATAAAGAGGATGATAGTGATAGTGGAGAATAGGAAACGGAAAGATATGGCGGTGATAATGAGGGACGAAGGATGGTGCTGCAGCGATGATTGTGAGGGTGAGGAGGATGTTAAGAGATGTGAGGGGGTGATGAGTAAAACAATGGCCTGATGATGCTTGCACCGATTACCGCAACGACATACAATGATAGTGGTGATCAACTCTCCAAAGAGAATGATAATGGAAATATTTTAATTGTTCCGGTCATTATATTTCCACGTCTTGCCTATCTTTTTCCTACATCAGAAATACACGTGTTGCTGATGCATCTTTTCTTAGACCAGTAAACAACAGGACACTCATCTTTCTACTTTTTTTTACA
>NC_051409.1:8345370-8346046 GCF_015228065.2 Penaeus monodon | reverse complement strand
AAAGAGAATAATTTTGATACATTTACAATTTTTTTCCAGTTGAATCGTCACATTGATGGATTTTTTTTTTATTATAAGATTGAAATAAAAACAAAATCTTTACTTTTCCGCAGAATATCACGTCTTAATTCCATCCTTGGCTGAAACATCAATTCTTATGTTAAGGAAATGAATCACATATTAGGAGGTATCTGATGCACACATAACCCCATGGTTTTCTTACCCATCTAACTTAATTTACTCAAGCTATTTGGTATTGTTCATGGGTTTATCTTTCGATGATTCACAGATTTGAGGCACGTGACTGTAGTCGTTGTGTCGCAATCAGCTCAGTTCCAGATAACAGTAGCTTGCAGTAAAAGTGCATCGAACTCTTCGGGGAGTCCCATCAGGTCTCAATCGTCTGCAACATTTAAAGTTTACACTCGTTTGAGGTAGCGTTGTGTTCCGTTAAGGTCAGAGACATGGGCTAGGAAGGAATCTACTCAGTGAAGAAAAGGAAAACAAAAACAGAAACAAGCGATTATGATATAAACGTAGACCATAAAACTTTGCCGGTGGATTGGTCTCCATAACGTCAGCACAACGCAATAGAAACACAAAGTTCTCTCAACCCAGTCAAACTTCTTTGCCTATTCCTTCATATGTCGGGGTCATACTTCTATAAATCTTCGAA
>NC_051409.1:8344935-8345013 GCF_015228065.2 Penaeus monodon | reverse complement strand
GTATTAAATGCTCACTGTTACAGCACTTTCATTTATTGGAAATTCTCTGCGGGAAATAACAAAATAGCATCGAGAGAA
>NC_051409.1:8344545-8344835 GCF_015228065.2 Penaeus monodon | reverse complement strand
GCAGTATCCGCTGACGTAAGGTTTGCGGTTTCATTAAGAATCATGAATTACACACACAATGAATACGACAGGCCACGGCGCGGTATCCTGGCGAGCCCCCGCCTGCCCTCCTGTGTCTCCGGCGTGTCTGTTGCGCCGCCGCAGATTCCCGGAACCTTAATTGGCGTCAGTTTTTTGCAATTAAGGACAATAATAAAAAAAAAATCTTAATTAGGGGATACCTTTCTAGACCAGTGAATCTTTTCGATTTTTGTGATTTTAGTTATCACAAACTGGAAATTAAGAAATCT
>NC_051409.1:8343934-8344417 GCF_015228065.2 Penaeus monodon | reverse complement strand
TGCGTTCTACTCTGGGGTAAATTAATACGATCACGTGACCTAGATTCTCCCTCATTCTGCGTTCATCTTCCGAAAGCGGACGAGTTAGACATAGTTATAAAAATCTCTCCTCCTTCCCTCATCCGACCAAATCCAACTTGAGGACAGTGGTTAAAACATTCTGAAACCTTGTTAGTTTTACTAATGATTTGCAAAATTTCAGTTATTCAGCATATTAATATATAATTTATTTTCTGCCACATGATATTTCTCTCTACTGAAGACTTATGTTTTCCATCCCCTTCATGTGCTGTTATTATTATATTACATAATTATCATCATTGTTCCTTGCTTCCCCTTGGAGCTTTTGATGTAACTTATTCTTAATTTTCAAAGAGCAAGTAGAGATTTCTGCGAGGAAACTTAGTTCCTGATCAGACCAGGTTCTCTGAAGATTTTTTTTTCGATATCTGTTTTGTCTTCGCTCTCTTTATCTGTTTATGC
>NC_051409.1:8342950-8343037 GCF_015228065.2 Penaeus monodon | reverse complement strand
TTGTAGCTACCATTATGCTCTTCATTAGAAAGAGATAAGTTTTTCCTCGCTTGGTTATACCATCCTTCTCATTAATAGGCTAGTGTC
>NC_051409.1:8342574-8342896 GCF_015228065.2 Penaeus monodon | reverse complement strand
CAACGAAAGTAAAGCAGAACCTTAACCTTCAAATGCATTATCACGACGTAAGATTTAAGATGTGTTGATGTTCCTCCTGATCATCTAAGGTTCATTCTCCCTCGATTCCACGTCTTCGTCCTTTCAATTCTTTGTAAAGAGAGAAGGCTTTCTGACATGTGGCTGATCCTTGATATGATCTTGTTTGGGAATCGATGTACAGAGAGCCTGACTGTGTTTGCTTGTCTTTTAGTTTTGTTTTGGTTGTGTGTTAACGCTGAAGATTTGTTGATAGCTTTATGTGGAGGTTTATTGATAATCAATGGTGTGTAGATTATAAAGG
>NC_051409.1:8341927-8342354 GCF_015228065.2 Penaeus monodon | reverse complement strand
CTTTCTCTTGCCCTCTTAATCCTTTAGGTTATTGTCTGTTTATATCTCTCTGTTTATCCTTTGAGTTTTCATTGATATTTCGATTATTTTTTTTTTCTCTCTCTCATGATCTCTACTCTTCCTTTGCCTGACTCTCCTCTCCCTCTCCCTTCTCGCTTACCCTCTTCCCCCCTGTTCCCTTTTTTCACCTTCTCCCCATACCGATTCCACTCTCCGTCCCTTTCTCCTTCTCCCAACCTTCTTCCTCTACCTCTTTCCTCCCTTATCTCCCCTCTCTCCCATTCCTTCTTCACTTCCCCTTTCCCCTGTCCAGCTCACCCTCTTTCCCTCAGTCGCTCTCTCACACCCTTCCCTCTCCTTTCTCCTCCTCTCCCTCTTCCTCTCCTCCTCTTCCCTCTCTTAATCTTGCGTCCAGCATTTCCTCCTC
>NC_051409.1:8340814-8341586 GCF_015228065.2 Penaeus monodon | reverse complement strand
GCGACAAGAAAATAACCTAGTAATGTCAATGATGAACTGATAATATATAATGGAGTTTAAATTTAAGGTGCAACAAACCTGTAATGACTAAAGATTTTTTTTTTTTGGGGGGGGGTCCTTTTTTCTAACAGGGAGAGGCACGATTCGAAGGGAACCTGAGCTCTCAAGCTTTGACCCGCAGAGAGGAAACATCCCAATGACACTGAAATATTTAATACTTCTGCCTCGCAACCTTTCACAAAGGCGCCGTGAAACTCATTTATCGTCTCCTGAACTGCTTTCAAACGGCGCTAAATTCTCTCTCGTGGGACACCACAGGCCTTGTTTCTTTGTTCCTGGTCTTGGTTCCTTTTCTGGCCTCGTTTCAGCGCTTTGCATCTTGCCGTTGTTTCGCTTCTGTTTCCTGGTTAATACAATTCCCACCTTATCTAATTCTTCTTTCTCTACTGTCTTCCTTTTCGTCCTGTTTCCCTCTCGGTGGTGTCACTACCTCCGTTACTTTGATGTTTGTCTATCGTATGCTGGAGCTCTCGTACTTTATATACTGCCAAATTTCCACATTTTGCCTTGAAATTAGTAAACAAATAGCTATAGTAAAATAAAATGTTTGGTTACAGATTCATTTTCTCTTATACTCGCTTGATTATTTTCCCATCCTCTCTCAGATCTTTTATCTTAACGAAGGGCAAACAACGCATAGTATCAAGAGAGGCTCGGAGGAACAGGCACTTAAGGCTCCCTCACGTTTCGAAAGCGTTTGTATAAAGGGAAG
>NC_051409.1:8340018-8340127 GCF_015228065.2 Penaeus monodon | reverse complement strand
CAGCCCCTTTCTATCAAGGGCATCACACACACATGAAACAAACGATAACAGCAAACGAAAACACGAACAAACACTTACAGACAGTAAAATGAACGGCAGTACAAGAGGA
>NC_051409.1:8339853-8339950 GCF_015228065.2 Penaeus monodon | reverse complement strand
ATTAAAATGATAAAACGCGAACTATGAAAGAGTGAAGTCGAATATTGAATAAAACAAACGATCGTAAAATAAAACCCGAAGGTGATATCAAAGACTT
>NC_051409.1:8339595-8339697 GCF_015228065.2 Penaeus monodon | reverse complement strand
AAATACCATAGGCTGATTTAAATTATTAATTGGATTAGTAAACGAACTAGGATAAAATGCTAAAAGACGGAGAATACATAAGATACTTTTGATACGAGACTG
>NC_051409.1:8338829-8339099 GCF_015228065.2 Penaeus monodon | reverse complement strand
GGTTCATAAAACGATTTTAGAAAATAATTTAGTTGGTAAAAAAAAAAAAGATTTTCAGCAGTCATCGTAGACTGTGCGAGCATCCTCTTCACTTGCGAGATAAACACCGTATCTCGTGGCCTGGAGGTGGTGTTGTTGGCCGGCGGGCGTGTCAGGGTCGCATGGGGAAGGCTTCGACGCAGAAAAGCCACCTCCACAACCTTCTTTGAAATCTGAGGCAAAATGACGCCAGTACGGCCCCACCAGGTGGATGAGTTCACTTATACATAC
>NC_051409.1:8338569-8338647 GCF_015228065.2 Penaeus monodon | reverse complement strand
TAATCCGTGCCTGTTTAAGAGTTGGAGGTGAGAGGAATGATTGATGTAAAATCGGCGAGGTCGATCGCTACGATGGGA
>NC_051409.1:8338135-8338526 GCF_015228065.2 Penaeus monodon | reverse complement strand
AGCCTGAAGCTTGGAGATTTGGCTGAGGGATCCGAGGAGGAGGGGGGGGGAGGGAAGGGGTAAGGAGAGAAAAAGAAAAAGGAGAGGGAATAAACGGGAGAAACAGAGATCAAGTGCAGGTGACGAGGAAAAAAGGTGAATAAGGAGTTTGTCAGAACAGGAATAAAAATATACGTGACACAGATCAAAGAAAAAATAAATAAAAGATTGACAAGCAGCAACTGACATCCAGTTTAAAGGTAATAAACTCGGCTTAGAGTGATATGGATACATTTACAGCAATTTTCAAGGTACGGAAAGTGATTTGGTTTGACCATAAGAAAAATATAGAACTGAAGGTAATATTTCAGATTAACAGTTTTGTTCAGAATTGTTGACTTTACTCTTGCCT
>NC_051409.1:8337827-8337950 GCF_015228065.2 Penaeus monodon | reverse complement strand
TGTATTTGTATTTGTATTTGTATTACAAATCAAATAATGACTGACCGAGCGAGTTTGCATAACATCGCGCGATGGTGGGGGTTCTATGTAGCGATACGGTGCCGTTCAAATGAAAACATTGAC
>NC_051409.1:8336932-8337517 GCF_015228065.2 Penaeus monodon | reverse complement strand
TCCGGTAGGCTTTATCCCTCTCAGGAGTGTAGCAGCTGTGCACAGTGCTGCCAACTATATTCTTCAAAATCTGCGAAGACGGTCTAAAAATCCGAAAGATTATAGGTAAAGCTCAAGAAATTCACTAGTTATTCTTGCGGATTTCAAAGTTTTCCCCGCCAGATTAACATTCAAGTTAGTTAGATTTAGCGAAAAAAAACGCCAAAATGGCAACAGAGTTTGTACGCTACACAGGCTCAAAGGTATCACGCTAACTATCGGTCCGTTGAAATTGTATACAGAGGCCTATAATTCAACAGCAGTATTTCCCTACACAGAGTTTCATTTGCGCGGAAGAGCTATAGATTTTTTTCAGCAAAACAATTTCGGTTCAAAGCAGAGCTTTCTTATTTGGATAACTCCCTCACAATTATTTATGCGCTTGAATGACATATTATTGGGGTTATCATAAGATATCCTCAGTACATGATTCGTCTCAATGAATCGTATGCGGTAAGTAAGGGTTTCAGTTGCTCTGTAGAGTTCATCTTCCTAGGTTGCAAATGCCACCGACACCCTGTTTAAGCCAACAATCAAGGATGGGAC
>NC_051409.1:8335749-8335848 GCF_015228065.2 Penaeus monodon | reverse complement strand
ACAAATCAAATAATGACTGACCGAGCGAGTTTGCATAACATCGCGCGATGGTGGAGGTTCTATGTAGCGTTACGGTGCCGTTCAAATGAAAACATTGAC
>NC_051409.1:8334884-8335439 GCF_015228065.2 Penaeus monodon | reverse complement strand
TCCGGTAGGCTTTATCCCTCTCAGGAGTGTAGCAGCTGTCCACAGTCCTGCCAACTATATTTTTCAAAATCCGCGAAGACGGTCTAAAAAATCTTAAAGATTATAGGTAAAGCTCAAGAAATTCGCCTGGTATTCTTGCGAATTTCAATTTTTTTTCTCGCCAGATTAACATTCAAATTAGTTAGATTTAGCGAAAAAAAAAACATTTGTATACTGAGGCCTATAATTCAACAGCAGCATATCCCTACACAGAGTTTCATTTGCGCGGAAGATCTGTAGACTCTCTCTGAGCATAGACGGGATATTTTTCAGCAAAACAATTTCGGTTCAAAGCAGAGCTTTCTTATTTGGATAACTCCTTCACAATTATTTATGCGCTTGAATGACATACTATTGGGGTTATCATAAGATATCTCAGTACATATTCGTCTCATTGAATCTTATGCCGTAAGTAAGGGTTTCAGTTGCTCTGTAGAGTTCATTTTCCTAGGTTGCAAATGCCACCGAGACCTTTTTTTATCCAACAATAAAAGGAAAGGGGGACTGTAGTGGATG
>NC_051409.1:8334413-8334479 GCF_015228065.2 Penaeus monodon | reverse complement strand
GGTTGGCTTGAGGAAACAAAAATAAAAAATTTAGTAAGCAAAAAGTTTTTCTTTTTTAAGTTTTTT
>NC_051409.1:8333900-8334001 GCF_015228065.2 Penaeus monodon | reverse complement strand
AATGAAGTCCGCGGCAAGTGGAGCCAATTTTATACGTTTTTATTTGTATTTTCTTTAAAAGTTTTAAAGGGAAAGTAGTTTTCAGCTCCCTTATTAGTACT
>NC_051409.1:8333739-8333836 GCF_015228065.2 Penaeus monodon | reverse complement strand
GTAAAAGGATTCGGGTTTTTCTGTGTTTTTATTTTGTTTTTTAAGCGGATTTAAAAAAAAAGCGTTTGCTGGACCGAAAGGCATAAATCGAAGACTT
>NC_051409.1:8332430-8332993 GCF_015228065.2 Penaeus monodon | reverse complement strand
AAACAAAAATTTTACTACTTCTCTACAATTCGTAATTACTTTTACTGATTTTAAAAACAAAAAAAAAAGCAATGACATGCAAAAAACAACCAAAAAAAAAAGAACGACAAATAGCCAAAAACTAACATTAAAAGTACCCGGGACCCGAGCCCACATCCAACCCAACGGAATCGTCTGAAAAGGAAAAGGGGGAAGGAATGATATTTCTCGAGTTGGCAATGACGAATGGAAAGGCGAAGGGAAATTGAATAAGACGTGCGAGGCGGGGAAGAGGAGCCCGGGCGAAGGGTAAAAAAAAGGAGAAATGCTAAAAAGGGGAAAGTGAGGGCGAGGAAAATGTCAGAGGTTATGGAATTTAAACGAATTATTTTTTAAACGTCTTCGTTGTGTTTTTGCGATCTTGAATAACTACTTTTGTTACTGTTACCGTCGATGATAAAAACTTAGAAGTTCCACTACTCCCATACTATTTTTTACGGCTAATAATAAGAAATCAAAAAAATTATTGTTGAATTTTTTTGGGGGTGGTGTTTTTTGTTATAAAATCATAATTACAATAGGAA
>NC_051409.1:8331826-8332294 GCF_015228065.2 Penaeus monodon | reverse complement strand
TTGGGTGTTTCAGATCCGTTCCTTTAAAACCCCATCCGCAGTTTTCATTCGGATAGATATTTTGGCAAGGGTATACAAAAGGGTAATATCGAAAAAAACACAGCAAACCAGATGACGATAATCCCCCCTTTTAAAAGAAAGGGGGAGAGAAATGGAAAGGAAACCAGAGGAAAAAAAAAGGATCAAAATCAACGCAACACAAACCCTCGATCCACACCTAATCTCATTCCCGCTGCAATTTGCACCGCTTTTTTTGCTCCCCTTCATCCCTTAGGAATCTGTATTTTGCGCTGCATTTTTGAGCTATCAAAAAGCATTATGGAAGAATACGCGGGGGATGGGTTTTGGGTCTCTGTTTTCCCCAGGTATCGTCTGGTTCTTTTTGTTTTTTTCCCCTCGCCTTTTTTTGATTATCAAATTCTATATTTATCGGTTACTGTTGACTCCTGCTTTTCACCATATTATAAA
>NC_051409.1:8331534-8331706 GCF_015228065.2 Penaeus monodon | reverse complement strand
CGCGCCCCCGCATGTATAAACCTGCAAAACACATATTTGAAGGCAAGTAAATGAAAAATCCATAGCGTCAAAAAATCCCTGAATTCTCTTTTGAGGCCCCTTTTCGTTAACTTTCTCTTTCAAACTTTTTCGTCTCTTTACCTAATTAGTTACTTTTAAATGTTAGTGGTGA
>NC_051409.1:8331134-8331507 GCF_015228065.2 Penaeus monodon | reverse complement strand
ATGAGGGAAGAGAAATAGAGGGCAGTGATGGGGGCATGAGCATGCTAAGTGACATGGTCCCGATGGTGAAAAAAAGGCGTACGGTACAGTATCAATAACAGTGTGTGTGATGTGAGACAAAAGGGAAAAAAGGAGGGTGGTAGTAGTGACCAGGATGGTGGGGAGGGGTATAATGTTGATGATGAAAGGATTTTAGCGGGAGTGAATGGGCTTAAAGGGGGAGATGTGTTGATGACGGCGAAGGGAAAAAGGGTTGTATGGCGGTGCTGCAGCAATATTGCGAGGTGGGGTGGTAGTTGTCAAGGGATAAAAATGAGGGTTTTCAATTTTGGATGCCCATGCCAAAAGACACCCACACACGCTATATGGAGAT
>NC_051409.1:8330461-8330812 GCF_015228065.2 Penaeus monodon | reverse complement strand
CTGGAGCCGGAAGAAGCGGCTCTTCACGCCCTTTTCTGGATCAGATGACAGAGGACTAAGGATCGCTCCCGGGGCTGCAACGGGCCTTTGAGATCTCGAAGCCCCGGGAAGTCCCCCGGAAAAATACCTTAGAAACATAAGGAAAAAAAAGTAATGAAGGAGGGGGCGGGGGGGGGGTCGGAAGTATTTTTTCTTAAGACCCAAAATTAAATTTATTGATTTTATTGCTTTTAAATTTTTTTTTTCAGATAAAATGGGAAAAAAACCCTTTCTTTTTCTTTATATTATTTTTTATAGGTGATTATGGTAATAATAAATTTTTATAAAACGCACTAAAAAACTACGCAGCAC
>NC_051409.1:8329215-8330026 GCF_015228065.2 Penaeus monodon | reverse complement strand
ATGAGGAGGAGGAGGGGAGAAAAAGGATAAAAAATGACAAAATAAGTAAAAAGAGGAGAAGAGCGTTTTTGGGCCAACAAATTTGCCGACCAATCAATCTAAAAGCTGCTCACCCGACCTGACAGGTGACTACAAGATGATTGACAGCCTGACAAACCACGGTCGGGGGGATGGGGTGAGATGGAAGAGTTTCAGCTGCCACATTGAATTTAAAATTTTGAGGCCTGAAATTCCATTTTGTTTTTGCATTAATCTAAATAAAAATTCGGATTGGATATAGCGTTCTATATGGATACTGAATATTAGACTAATCAGAAAACCAAATGCAGATAATTGACGCCTGGTATATAACAATATATTTAAACGTAACACTGTATCATATGCCAATAAATCTAATTTGGTGTCAAGTACGGATAACCAAAACACATGATAGACTGAGTGTGAGTGCTAATGAATACTTCTTCAATAAACGGATTCATTTCCTCAGAGAAGTGTTGAAATGCGAAGCGAACAATGCCGGTGCACTTTTCCAGGGAGTTAAGATTACGAATCATAACAGAAGGAATGTTGCTATAAGACAACTTATAAGAAACGAAAAAAAATAATGGAGATTAATAAAATACACATGAACGCATAAAATGATAAAAGATCCATGATAACAATACTATGAGCTGTATCGAAGCAGAGATTCCGTCATGCACAGCTTCGCTCCAGGGGGACCATATCACCTGCTTTGGCTACGAACCCCTAGCCTCTGATTTATACATTTATATTAATAGGTAATTATCGTGACATGAAATTCTAATTCGAA
>NC_051409.1:8328027-8328095 GCF_015228065.2 Penaeus monodon | reverse complement strand
GCAATCGCCTATTAGTCGCTCATTTTCACTCACTTTGATAGAAGGTAAAGCTCGAGCACAGGGAGTCG
>NC_051409.1:8326599-8326969 GCF_015228065.2 Penaeus monodon | reverse complement strand
ATCTCAGCAGCCTTTGAACCAGTTGCTGCTTCAAACCGAAATGCGGTTCAAATAAATATCCAGTGAACTTAATTAGAATTTCTTGCGTTTGAGCTTAAGAAAAAGGCCATTTTTCTTTTTTGCTCAGTACAGACACGTGTTCAAGGCGAGAATGAAGAATGTGTGCGACAGAGGGAGAGGATGAAGACAGACTGAAGGAGAGTGAAAGAAAGACGGGAGCAGACATACGGAAACATGAAGCGGGTGATAAACAGGGCGAGAGGAAGACAACTAAAGAAAGTGGGAGAGAGGGAGAAAGAGAAGATATATTTATGCAGTAATTATATACTCTTAAAACAGAATTTATGTTTTAATTATTAGTGTAGTATTT
>NC_051409.1:8323773-8324187 GCF_015228065.2 Penaeus monodon | reverse complement strand
TACTATAATTACTACTTCTACTACTAATTCTGTAATTACTATTTACAGTGATATTAAAACAACAAAAAAGCAATGACATGCAAACAACAAACGCAAAAAAAAGAACGACAAATAGCCAAAAACTAACATTAAAAGTACCCGGGACCCGAGCCCACGATCCACACCCAACGGAATCTGTTCTGAGAAGGAAAAGGGAAGGAACTGATATTTCTCGACGTCTGGCAATGACGAATGGAAGGCGAAGGGAAATATGAGATAAAGACGTGCGAGGCGAGGAGAGAGGAGACCGGCGAAGGGTGAAAAAAGGAGAAATGCTGAAAAGGGGAAGCTGAGGGCGAGAAAAAGGATCAGAGGTTAGTGGATATTAACGATATTATATTTATTAAACGTCTTCGTTGGTGGTGGCGGAGCCGT
>NC_051409.1:8323053-8323429 GCF_015228065.2 Penaeus monodon | reverse complement strand
AATTGGTTCAGATCCGTTCCTTACAACACCCATCCGTAGTATTCATTCAGGTATAGATATGATTGGCAACGGTAATACTAATAAGGGTAATATCGAAAACAACACAGCAAACCAGATGACGATAATCCTCCTTTTAAGAAAGCGGTAGAGAGAATGGAAAAGGAAACACAGAGGGAAAAAAGGATCTTGCAACACGAACCTCGATCCACACACGTAATCTCATTCCCGCTGCAATTTGCACCGCTTTGTTTGCTCTCCTTTCATGCCTTCATGAGAATCTGTATTTCTGACGCTGCATTTTAGAGCTATCAAGAAGCATTTATGGTGAAGAATACGCGGGATATGCTTGTGAATCTCTGTTTCCCGAGGATCATCG
>NC_051409.1:8322243-8322802 GCF_015228065.2 Penaeus monodon | reverse complement strand
GCATGCATAGATATACATACCTGCAAATACACATATTTGAACGGCAAGTAAAGTGAAACATCCATAGTGTCAAGAGATCACCTGGAATTCCCTTTTGAGGCCTTTTCGCTTAACTTTCTCATTAGCAAACTTTTTCGTCTCTTTACCTTAATTAGTTACTTTGAAATGTTAGTGGTGAGGGGGAGGGCTGTGTGTGGGAGGGGAGGTGATGGTGAAGAGAAATAGAGGACAGTGATGGGGGCAATGAGCATGCTAAGTGACATGGTCCCGATGGTGAAGAAAAGGCGTACAGGTGACAGTATCAATAACAGTGTGATGGTGATGTAGATGACAAAGGAAAGAAGGAGGATGGTAGTAGTGACCAGGATGGTGGGGAGGGATATAATGTTGATGGTGAAAAGGATTATAGCGGCAGTGAATAGGCTTAAAGGGAGAGATGTGTTGATGACGGCGAGGGAAAAGGTGTTGTGATGGCGGTACTGCAGCAATGATTGCGAGGGTGAGGGTGTTAGTAGTTGTCAAGGGAGTAATATGATGGAGTTATCAATTTTGGATAAGC
>NC_051409.1:8321508-8321779 GCF_015228065.2 Penaeus monodon | reverse complement strand
GAGAGAAGCGGCCTCTTCACGCCTTGTCTGGATCAGATGACAGAGGACTAAGGACTCGCTCCCGGCGCTGCAACGGGCCTTTGAGATCTCGAGAGCCTGGCGAAGTCCTCAGGAAAAATACCTTAGAAACAATAAGGAAAACAAGAGTACATGAAGGAGGGGTCGGGGGGGGGGGGGGTCGGAAGTATGTATTACTTAGGAGCCACAAAATTAAGCTTTATTGATTGATTGCTTATAATTTCTTTTCAGATAACATGGAAAAACATCTTAC
>NC_051409.1:8320714-8320981 GCF_015228065.2 Penaeus monodon | reverse complement strand
GTTTTAGGGCCAACAAATATAGACCAGACCATATATCAGAAAAGCTGGCTCACCTGTACAGTGACAGACTGACTACAAGATTGACTGACAGCCTGACAAACCGACGGTCGGGAGGATGGGGTGAGATGGGAAGAGTTGCAGGTTGCCACACTTGATATTAAAGTGATTTGAGGGACCATATCACCTGCTTTGGCTACGAACCCCTGGCCTCTGATTTATACATTTATATTAATAGGTAATTATCGTGACATGAAAGTCTAATTCGAA
>NC_051409.1:8320202-8320408 GCF_015228065.2 Penaeus monodon | reverse complement strand
GACCCGTGTTTCATCATTAATCTTATTTCTAATTCGTAATTCATTTTCCTTCGACATACTATCAACAAACGCCTACCGTCCTTACTCATTTTTTCCGCTTTTAAAACGCGATCAAAGGCTTCAGTTACTGCACTGTGATCACATTCTGGAAAAATTTTTCGTTTCGACTTCGCTTTTGCACAAAATCTTGTTACTGGAGGAGATTA
>NC_051409.1:8317785-8318341 GCF_015228065.2 Penaeus monodon | reverse complement strand
TTCGTTCAGTATTTTCTATGAAATACAAAAAGAATTATGGTTTGGTTTAGTTTCGTTCAAGTGATTCGAATCAAGTTTACGTGTGCAGGTGCTTAGGCCTACTCTGTAGTTCTCACTATTCGCCTGCCGAGGTAAGGTTGTTTCTGCGGGATTGTTATCGCGGGTGTTGAAAGAAATATTTAGTTATGTGAAGAAAAAAATGGTTTCTATTGCTATTTTATTTGTGATAATTTTTAATTTATATGTTGTTAATATCAATTAACAGGACTCTACTCCAGCCAAGGGCCGGGCAGAGAGACGTCCATTTTGGTTCCTGATTGCTGACCCACGTCAGAGACCAGCAAGTTACAAGAATAACGATAGTTATTTAATTTGGTTTAGGTGTTTATCTGGTGCTCAAGTCGGCGAGACATATATAGCCACTTGAGGGGGAACTGTGTTTCGGCGTTGAGTTTTTTTTTCTTGTGTGAACAATTTACGCAATAAAGCAAAGAAAAGTCAGTGAAATTTTATTTTCTACCCAGATCTGTAATTCTGAATATACACGTATATCTTA
>NC_051409.1:8315567-8317755 GCF_015228065.2 Penaeus monodon | reverse complement strand
ATATTACAGAATTTACTATATCTGGACAGAAATATAATTCATTGCAAAATCCTTTGCTCTGCGATATTTGTGGTTAACTGGCCGGGATATAATTCCAGCCGGGGCTTATTGTCCTTGGGGCCCGGAGGTAAGCTTTACTTGTGACGTCAGACGTGTGCCTTGATTGACGGACGTAAAAGGTTCTTCATAGTTCAAGTTGCTCTGACAATAGTTCACCTGGGTCATACCCCCAGTATTTTATCAAATCAGCGATTTAAGAAGGAATTAACATTTGCTGAGTTTTTTTTTTTTTTTAGATGCGATATAATTTTCTAATGGGTTAAAGTGGTTCTGTCTAGTGGTAGCTAGCGAGAGTTTAATCATGTCGGATTTATCTTTTGAAGTGTTAAAACACCAAGCCGAACAGTTGGGATTAACCGGTGAAGCAGTTGCACAGTACGTAGTAAACCAACAAACTATAGGACGAGAAGAGAGAGCGAAAGAACGAGAAATTGAGAAGATAAAGTACGAAGCGGAGAAATATAAATTAGATGTAGAACACGAGAAAGTAAAATTAGAGCACGAACTAGAATTGGCTCGCTTAAATAACCCGAGTGCACCAGAGGTTCGTTGCGAAGTTGAAAGAGCTGTTAGGCCTAATTTGCCAGTGTATACCGAAGGAGAAGATATCGCTAACTATTTGGTGAGATTCGAGCGAGTGGCTGCATTGTTGAATGTTGACGTTGACACTTATGCCGTCCGATTAGGTAGTCTCCTTACAGGTAAAGCAGCTGATATATATACTTCACTTTCCCCTGAAATAACGAGTAAGTATGAATGTCTTAAAAAAGCTCTCCTAAGAGGGTTTAGTAAAACACCGGATGGCTACAGGAATGATTTCAGACAGTCGAAGATTAAAACTGGAGAATCTTTTCAGCAATTTGCAGTACAGTTAGGTAGAATGTTTGATTTGTGGATAAATTCTCGTAATATAGTTACGGATTATAACTCGCTACGATCCTTTATGATTTTAGACCAATTTGTTGCTTCTCTCCCAGCAGAAATTCGGATGTTTGTTAAAGAACATAATGTATCCAATCTAGACGATGCAGTGCAGCTTGCGGACAACTGGGCTTCAGCTCATGGTAGGTATGCCAAGTCGGATATAGCTACGGACAGCGGTAAGAGGAACGTCACTGTCAAATCGCCAGTTTCACAGACTCCCGATAACGCTTATGTAAAGAAAGATTCGAAGATTCGTTGTCATTATTGCGGAGAATTCGGTCACATAAAACCCAAATGTCCAAAGAATCCCTTCAATTTCAGAGACAGTTCAAACAGCCAGAAAGTAACATTTTGTTTTGAAGACTCTCCCTCTATGAAATATATCACTTCAGGGACTGTAAACGGGTCAAGGGTCTCGACAATCCAACGTGACACGGGGTGTAGTTGCATCATGGTGTCGGAACAAGTGCTTCCCGATTTAGACGTGTCGAACTGCAAAATGGTTAAAGTTTTTTATTATCTCGGAAGGGCTGATTGGTTCCCGCAAGTAAAATGTCATATAAGATGTCCTTATTCTACGGGGTGGGTAAACGCCTTACGTGCCCCATTGAAATTTTGTAGCGTTCTGGTCGGAAATTATCCCGGAGCGAGTGATCCGAGTGACCTCGTTAAAGATCTCTCCTCGAGCTTAGAGAAGGGAGAAAAGAGTCAAACTGTTCTGACCAGGTCGTCTAAGATGAAGAGAGTACATCCTCTCGTCGTGCCAAAGTTAGAACCTCTAAAGATAACTCCCACTGAATTTTCTAAATTACAAGCTACATGCCCTTCATTAGCGACCATTCGAATTAAAGTAAAATCAGAAGAATTAGTAGAAACCCGGGACCCTAATTCAGGTTTTAAATTTGAATGTATCGACAGGCTAATTTACAGAACGTGTGTTAAGTCAAAGTTTAACGAGCAGGTTGGTAAACACTCCTTGATCGTCCCTTCAGAGTGTCGTACTCTAATACTCTCATTAGCTCATGAATCGCCGTTAGCTGGTCACTTTTCTCATAGAAAAACGAAAATGCGGGTACAAGAACATTTTTACTGGCCAGGTATATCAGCAGATATAAAAGATTATTGCAAATCGTGCGACCGGTGCCAGCGTATGTCGGTAAAGGGTAAAGTACCCCCTGTACCCCTCGTGAAAATGCCTATCATG
>NC_051409.1:8315296-8315474 GCF_015228065.2 Penaeus monodon | reverse complement strand
CATGCTACAGGTTTCCCGGAAGCATTGCCTCTTAAAGAAATAGATTCCGTTTCTGTTGCAGAAGCACTTTTGGTCATATTCTCACGGGTAGGCATCCCGCATGAAATTCTCTCGGACAGAGGCAAACAGTTCACGTCACAATTAATGTCCGAATTACATAAACTACTGGGAGTTAAAC
>NC_051409.1:8315117-8315189 GCF_015228065.2 Penaeus monodon | reverse complement strand
TGGCACAGATATTTAATTCCCACGCTTTTCGCTCTAAGAGAAATACCGAGCGATAAGACGGGATTTTCAGCT
>NC_051409.1:8314254-8314730 GCF_015228065.2 Penaeus monodon | reverse complement strand
CATCGAAGGAACCAGACAGGTCAAGTAAATCCCGACGAAAAGGATAGTTTGGTAAATGACTGTGCGTCAATTATGCGGGTTCAGTTTTGCGTAACTGAAGATATCGACAAGACGATAAATTATCCATTACTCCTGATGGTCGAGTAGAGGATGTGTGTGTTGAGAGTAACAATGAAAAACTCTGCGTAAATCCTAGTTTAGAGCGAGAGCAAGAGAAAGATATTCGCAGGCTAGTTGAGTCGTTTAGCGATGTTTTCTCGGAGATCCCAGGGTGTACATCCACTGCGGAACACAATATTGTTATTACTACATCTGAAAGGTTGAAACCTAAAAGTTATCCTGTACCTATACATTTGCAACCTCATTTTGAGCAAAAGGTGGACAATTTATTCCGACAGAAAATTATTCAACACTCTTCCTCACCACATTCATCACCTGTTGTAATGGTTAAGAAATCAGATGGTACTTATAGGATG
>NC_051409.1:8313258-8313566 GCF_015228065.2 Penaeus monodon | reverse complement strand
CCTTTGAACCAGTTGCTGCTTCAAACCGAAATGCGGTTCAAATAAATATCCAATGAACTTAATTAGAAATTCCTTGTGTTTAAACTTAAGAAAAAAATCATTTTTCTTTTTGCTCAGTACATAGAGACACGTGTTCAAGGCGAGAATGAAGAATGTGTGCGACAGAGGGAGACTATGAAGACAGACTGAAGGAGAGTGAAAGAAAGACGGGAGCAGACATACGGAAACATGAAGCGGGTGATAAACAGGGCGAGAGAGAGGGGAAAGACATAACTAAAGAAAGTGGGAGACAGGGAGAGAGAGAAGAT
>NC_051409.1:8312893-8313021 GCF_015228065.2 Penaeus monodon | reverse complement strand
GCCCACCATCTTTCCATTACGCTAACATTCTTTCTCCTAATCAATATTATTAGTATTTTATTGATATTAGGACTAATGATATTAGTGTCAATACAATTTACGTACTCACTCCTACATCTTTAATATGG
>NC_051409.1:8312595-8312731 GCF_015228065.2 Penaeus monodon | reverse complement strand
CACCCAACGTATTCAGAAGGAAAAGGCTATGGTGACGCCTGGGAGGACCATAACGACTCAGTTTGGGTAATTTGTTCCCGAAGGAGCTATTTAAGTGAATGTGAGGGGGGGGGGAGCAAATTTAGCATCATGTTGG
>NC_051409.1:8312232-8312377 GCF_015228065.2 Penaeus monodon | reverse complement strand
CACCCAACGTATTCAGAAGGAAAAGGCTATGGTGACCCCTGGGAGGACCACAATGACTCAGTTTGGGTAATTTGTTCCCGAAGGAGCTATTTAAGTGAATGTGAGGGGGGGGGGCAAATTTAGCATCATGTTGGAGTTTTAATTT
>NC_051409.1:8311811-8311981 GCF_015228065.2 Penaeus monodon | reverse complement strand
ACTGGCTTAGAAAACATTTTATTATTTATGTTGACTAAGTTCTGTGTGTTTGTGTCCTGTTGTAAGTGTCTTTGTCCCTTTTATTTCCTTTTCTTTATATGCAGTTTGTTATAGTCACTTCTGTCAAACTTTCACAATACATGTATATCTATCCATCCATATGCCTGTAC
>NC_051409.1:8311195-8311733 GCF_015228065.2 Penaeus monodon | reverse complement strand
TTATTTTTTTTTCTATTTGTTCTCTGTGGTATTATTTATTTAATCTCTATCAATATGATATTTGTCTATGTATACATATAGAGCTACAATTATCTATTAACCACGTCTTTAAAGCAAGAATTTGAATTTATGTTTGATTTTGTAAAATTATAACATTACAGAAGAACCGTCCTATATACGTTAATAATATCTTTATTCTCTGCAATATGTAACCCAGACGAGTCGGGAAACTATTATTTCAAACGAATTATTTTTTTTCTTCAAAAAGAACGCTTGCAATTTATGTGATATTCAAGTGAGTTTAGGCTTTAGAAAAACCTTTGACATGGTATTTTTATTATCCAGCCAAAAAGTAAGAACAATCTAAATTTGAAAAAAGAAAACATACAACGTCACAACTCAATATACGTAATCATTATTCAAATCCTCTCGAATATTAAGGTATAGACAAGTATAAAATATATAAAATACATTCTAAGTTAGGCTCCACATAAAAACATTAATTATATGATATATGATATATGAATCATCCAATCTA
>NC_051409.1:8310502-8310641 GCF_015228065.2 Penaeus monodon | reverse complement strand
TCACAAACATACAAACACAAATGCAATACACACAAACACACGACTGACATACACAAATATGAGAAACGCTATCAGTCATACAAATGACAGGCAAACAGACATCAGACACGAAATGTCCGCATAGAACTAGCGAAATGAG
>NC_051409.1:8310323-8310475 GCF_015228065.2 Penaeus monodon | reverse complement strand
TTATCGTTCGCGTATATAAAAGCCTACACTTGGCAGCACAAAGCTATTCCACAAATGAACACACGTATAGTTTTATTTCCCCTTCAGTCAAATTCGTTGCCAGAGAGCCTTGGTGTGCAGAGCGTGCTTCTGATGGTTACGTCAGATTAGCT
>NC_051409.1:8310098-8310196 GCF_015228065.2 Penaeus monodon | reverse complement strand
ACCATGCTGCCAAGTAGAAAATGGAAAAGGAAGAAATGAAATCGGAAAACTGAAGACGTTAAATGTACTTTGCCGTTGTTATTGTGGATATTCCCATG
>NC_051409.1:8306868-8307015 GCF_015228065.2 Penaeus monodon | reverse complement strand
CGAAATCCTCAGACCTGACCAGAAACTTTGTATGTTTCCTCGCTGAAATATTTGAAATATTAATCTTTTAAAGACAATTAAGAATAACAATTACATCAAAAGCTCCGAGGGGAAGGAAGGACCGTCTTGCCTTCAAAGACGCTCTTG
>NC_051409.1:8306647-8306789 GCF_015228065.2 Penaeus monodon | reverse complement strand
CTTTTCGCACCATGAAGGAATGGAAAGCAAAGCTAAATCATCAGTAGACAGAAATATAAATGCGGCAGCATGCAATTGTTAGTGTTACGAATCTAAGCAGAAAATGTGAAAATCAACATTGAAACTCGGAATCCTTCCTTGC
>NC_051409.1:8306071-8306159 GCF_015228065.2 Penaeus monodon | reverse complement strand
TATGTAAGCTCCATTTACATTTAATAATACCGTAGAACAAAACTAACCGTCATTCTCTCAATTTCTTTTTCTCGTTGGTGTCTGTTTG
>NC_051409.1:8305684-8305944 GCF_015228065.2 Penaeus monodon | reverse complement strand
AAATATCGAACAGATCTCTTATCGAAAAACCTCATCGGAAAATCATAAACGACTGAATTCAAGGTCGTGGGTCTTCTGAGGAAAGACAGTTTTGTAACACCTGTGGAATCGGATCCTGCGTCTGCTTGCTCGGAGAGGATTTTGATGCTTGCAAAGCTTCGGATCTGTCGCGGGATTTTGGACTTTATGCGGTGATGCTAGTTTTAGGCATCGTTGTCTTTTATTCTTTTCTTTCTTTTCACTTTGTACGGTGAATGTAT
>NC_051409.1:8305158-8305259 GCF_015228065.2 Penaeus monodon | reverse complement strand
GTTATCTACGTTTGCCAATTCCTTCATCCGCAGCAGGGCCGTCCTTTGCTTCTCCTTCGGCGTCTCTTCGCCCGCGAAGAGCACCGCCATGACCTCGAGGA
>NC_051409.1:8304569-8305074 GCF_015228065.2 Penaeus monodon | reverse complement strand
CTCCCTTCGGAGGAAGGCGGAGTCCTGCGAGCGTCCGAGGCTAGAATTGGATCCCTTGAGTATTCAACAAGTCGGCTTGTTTTTCTGTTTATGTGTCGTTATGTGTCATTTGTTTTTTTTCTGTTTTGATAAAGTGTTATGTGTCCTTATGTGGTTGTGTGTCATTTGTTTGTTTTTCTATTTGGATAAAGTTTTTTTTTTCTGTACGGGAGTGTGTGAACGCGCGTGTGTGCTTATCTTTCTGCGTAAAAGTTGTATGAGGAATTGGTATATGTGTATTTGATGATGGAAAGGCATGCAGATTGACAGGTGATTTTATGTGCAGATGGATAGATACACGGATCATGAATGTCATTTGTTTTTAGCATAATACGAGGTATATATTTTTCGAAATACGAGCCACGTCGGGCGGATTAGAGGGAGTTTAACGGCGAATTCAGAGGGGGACGACCATAATGAGATTAATTATCATCAACGCAATGACTGTAATTAATCACTTACCGCT
>NC_051409.1:8304087-8304367 GCF_015228065.2 Penaeus monodon | reverse complement strand
GTCTTCCTCCTCCTCCTTAAAATCTACCCCGTTAAATTTAAATAAGTAACCGGCAACTCCCTTTCTAGAAAATAAAACACTCCTTGCCTAAGGATAATCACCTTTAATGCACTTAAGCACAAAGGCGGGATCCTCGAAGGTTATTTACGTGTAAGTAACTAACCGGAAACTCATTCACTCGCTCGCTGCCGCAACACGTTTCCTTTTTAGCCTTGGATTCTGGGCCATGCTTTTACGGGGGGGGGGGGGCTGCGGAACGGGAGGCGAGAGTTATTCAATA
>NC_051409.1:8303754-8303894 GCF_015228065.2 Penaeus monodon | reverse complement strand
CTGGGTAGCATCTATCTCTCACTCCCTTCTTTTGTTCTTTCTCTCTTTTAAAAATATATTCATGTGAAATTATGTAATTTGTAATAAACTTTAACCAACTAGCAAATCTGTCGTCAATTATTCCACAGCCGTATGTGGTA
>NC_051409.1:8302849-8303204 GCF_015228065.2 Penaeus monodon | reverse complement strand
GCGTGCACAGTATGAAATAGGCAAATTTCTGAGACAGAGGAAAAGCACACAGCAACACCGCATAGCAATTACGAAGCAAGATGATATTCCCGAAGGAGGAAAAACTAGGCCGAAAGAAAGCGAAAATTTTGCTCTTTTTCCCTTCGTTTATTAGTTTACCAAGCTATTCTTCCAACACCTACCTATCCCAACACATTTACTTGGTCTGTTTATTGTCTTTTATTTTCATGGGCAACAAAATTAACCGTTAGAGTGCTATTGCTCGTTCCGTAATTTGCGTTTTGTTTTGTTTTTTGGTTTATCACAATTTCATTATTATTACTGTTATTCCTTATGCTACCGACTATGCCTACAT
>NC_051409.1:8302599-8302737 GCF_015228065.2 Penaeus monodon | reverse complement strand
TAATTTCTCTCTCTCCATATTCCCCTCCTTCGCTCTGATTGAATTCGCCCCTTCTCTTCTTTCTCCCTCTCTCCCACTTTCGCCATGTGCTGATTGAAAGAACTAATTTTTTGAAGGATTAATCTCACTCGAGAATGA
>NC_051409.1:8302196-8302567 GCF_015228065.2 Penaeus monodon | reverse complement strand
CGATAAATATCATTATTTATTTTCTTCCTTTTATGATTTCGATACATTGATTCCCACGCGATAAGGAGAATTTTAGGGAATTTCTGGAATATTGATGAGAATTATGCTTCGTTCACCTGCTTCAGCTCCTTCAACAGGCAAAGGGAAAAGGAGGGAAGGCAGGAGAGACCAATGGCGAGCTAAAACGACAGTGATCTTGGTGAGAATGAAACTAAAAGCAACAAAATCACAACTACTAAGGATAATGGTAATGGTGAATATGAGAATTATGATATATATGAGGAAGATTAAGATGATGCGACCAATATGATAATGGCAACAATAATAGCAACAACGATTATTTATAAAAATAAGAGGGTCAATCACTCTAA
>NC_051409.1:8301749-8302154 GCF_015228065.2 Penaeus monodon | reverse complement strand
AACTCAAAGCATGTAGATAAATGATTAGGTTAAAAAGAACCAGAAATAAAATCGCTTCCTTTCCATCGCCACTCACGCAGAAGCGCTTCGGCCTTCGTTCGCCAGGAATTTTGGCGTCGTGGAATTCCTCTCCATGGGCGCTGTTCCCCTGGCAGTCCTGTCTGACACATTGGCAATACCTGGCACTATCCATCTGGCACCTCCCCCCCCTTGGGAACTCCCTCTAGTACCCTGCTTGGACTCCATGGGAACGACCCCTCTGGCATCCTCCCTCCCATCCCCTGGTGTGCTGGCCCCTGTCGAGGCACCGCTCACCCAGGCACTGCTGCTGCTGCCTCTTGGTGGCACTACTCCTAGCCCTTGTGGCTCTACCCCCCCCCCTCCGTTATTGTTTATCTCTTTACC
>NC_051409.1:8301364-8301609 GCF_015228065.2 Penaeus monodon | reverse complement strand
ATAAACCTCACCTTCTATGATGACGTGTAACTGCGTGTAAATGGAAAGTAATAACTAATTAGCAGTCTTTCTCTCTGGCTTCCTCTTCTTTGCATTCACACTATACATGGTCCTTCCACCATATGTCCACTCTTCTATGTACACGAAGCAGCCTCTCCCATAATGAACACTTTATATGCTTATACAATATACTGTTTTTAACTTAGAATAGGACGAATTCTTAATTTAAACAACGTTATACAGCA
>NC_051409.1:8300629-8301079 GCF_015228065.2 Penaeus monodon | reverse complement strand
TTTCATCAAAATCAAACGATGAAGAAAATTCCGGGAACTCCGTAGCTCTGTATCGTTATCTTTCTAACGGACTCATTCGGAGAATTGCTGTATAACCTTGTTCAAGTTCGTCTTATTCCGAGTTAAAAAGGGTATATGGTGTAAGCACGTAGAGTGTTCATTATGGAAGAGGCTGCTTCGTGTAAATAGGAGAGTGGACATGTGGTGGGAAATAGACGTCTACGTTAGAATCTAGCCCTTATCTGCCAGTGGGTGCACCGGTGCTATAATGAACGTTTGATGATTCCTCGAGTTCTACAAGACTGATTCATATATACGTTATTGATAGATGCATAAACATACATACGTAGTCCAATCATACACACACTATAAAGCCGCACATATGTACACGTTTTACTTTAAAAGGAGAATAAGACTACCTGTCACTCTGGCTTATTCTGTCTGCCGGTT
>NC_051409.1:8300370-8300543 GCF_015228065.2 Penaeus monodon | reverse complement strand
ACGCCTTATTAATCCAAAGAATCTTCACTGTAGCGGCAAAAGAAATACCGTCAACTGCCTCAAATACCTCACTCATGGAAAATAAGCGGCTGATATATATTTTTTCTTTATGCAAAGATGAATGACCTGCTTATTTGTCATTAATTTTAATTTACACGCAATTACACGTTATC
>NC_051409.1:8299283-8299868 GCF_015228065.2 Penaeus monodon | reverse complement strand
ACCCGAGACAAGTACCACGAAGCCAGGGGGGGTGAGAGACAGGGGTATCAGAGGGTCGTTCCATTGGAGTCCAAGCAGAGTAGTGCAGGGTTGGTGCGGGGGGGGGGGGTACCAGATGGACGGTGGCAAGGAACTAGACAAGAGTGCCAAGGGCAAAGCGCCTGTGAAGATGAATCATACGAAGTTCACGAATGTTCTTGGAGAACGAAGACCGATGCGTTTGTTCTGCATGGCTGGAGACGGAAAGGAAATGATCACACCTTTTTTACACCTAGTTATTTATCTGCCATTTTTTCTTCCCTTCTTTTTCTTATAATTAGAAAAAAAAGTTATTGTCCTCGTTTTTTAAATAAATATTCTGTGCTGTTTTTACCATATTATTATTACTATATCCAAATTATTTTCTTGTTTCGTATTATCTTTAACAGCAGTAGCAGCAGCATTACTCTTTTGCTGTCTTTCAGCATATTCTTATTATTATCTCTGTCGGTTTTATTAATTTCCCAATGAGCTCTGTGTTATCTTCCCTCCCCTTCCCTTTGCCTTTGAAAGATCTCTGTCTGAATCAGGCGAACGAAGCATATT
>NC_051409.1:8297649-8298214 GCF_015228065.2 Penaeus monodon | reverse complement strand
GCTGTATGCATGCATGTATGCGTAGTGCATTATACCATAATATATCAGAAATGTATGTCTCCTAAGATGGGGAAGAGAGTTCCATGTCGCCAAATGCTTGTATTTTTTCACTTATTAGACATCAGCGAACACCTTGCCCTCGCAGCCTCCTCCGGGGCCTCCTTCCGCCTCGGCCTCTCTCCTGGGGCTGGCGCTGAGGGGGCCTCCTTCCGCCTCGGCCTCTCTCGTGGGGCTGGCGCTGAGGGGGCCTCCTACTCAGCGCCTCGGCCTCTCTCCTGGGGCTGGCGCTTAGGGGCCTCCTTCCGCCTCGGCCTCTCTCCTGGGGCTGGCGCTGAGGGGGCCTCCTACCGCCTCGGCCTCTCTCCTGGGGCTGGCGCTGAGGGGGCCTCCTTCCGCCTCGGCCTCTCCCCTGGGGCTGGCGCTTAGGGGGCCTCCTTCCGCCTCGGCCTCTCTCCTGGCGCTGGCGCTGAGGGGGCCTTCCGCGGTGGGGCGGAAGTCCCCTCTCTATCTGTTCATTTTACCATCTATTTTATTCTCTGCCTGTGTCTGTTAGCTTTATATATAT
>NC_051409.1:8297302-8297509 GCF_015228065.2 Penaeus monodon | reverse complement strand
GACAGTATCGCAATGCATGTATTATCGATACATACCAATTGTTTCTTTTGTATTGGTATCGGTATCGCCTTAGCTACGCAATAACTATAGGTGTTTTTCTCAAAATATATTGAAAAAATCGACATTTCGATTAATTTACATGACTAATTTGAAATTGCGAAGTGACCCCCTTCCTGTTATTGCAATTTTCATTTCTCTAATGCATAC
>NC_051409.1:8295897-8296396 GCF_015228065.2 Penaeus monodon | reverse complement strand
CTGTTTTTGAGCCAGACAGAAATATTAATAGACAGAAAAACACACACAAAAAAAACAGATAAATGTAAGAAAATTTCAGGCCTTTAACATTATCATTCAGTTTCTTCTCATAGTAGGTTTGATTGTGTTCCAAAAACTAATAGCTTAAACGCAGCCCTCCACCCCCCTTTCCATGAAATGCAGACCTAAAAAGGAACTCTGACTTCGAATTCGGAAAGCATTTCCGTTGTGATAATACTTATCTTGAATTTACCAGAAAATTTACTTTGCGTTACTTGACCTTTTTTGTAAGTTTGTTAGCTTCTCTGTTGGTCTCATATCCTCCTTATCTCTATTTGTTTCTGTGTGTATGTGACTACCTATCTATCTCCATCTTTTTTATATCAAGTTGTCAATCTCTCTCTCTTTTCTTTCCTCCCCCCCCCCCCTTCTTTTGTCTTTTCTTTCTTATCCTGTCTCCGCGTGAATCCTCTATCGATCTATCAATCATGTATGTCTC
>NC_051409.1:8295610-8295842 GCF_015228065.2 Penaeus monodon | reverse complement strand
GAGCGGCCATCATAATTTTCAAAACAGAAAAGTCCCGTTATGATTTTAGTAGACACTGAAAGCATTTAACATTCCCCTTACTTCAAAGATAAAAGACCTCGAAGGAAGTTAGTTCATAAAGCAGATAGTATATTGTTCCCAGATGAAGCTCTTTCAGGAAATCACCAGTGGACACATTTTCCTGCACGTACACAGCACTGTGCAGTCACTATAAGGGGTTTCCCTCAGTCCC
>NC_051409.1:8295050-8295291 GCF_015228065.2 Penaeus monodon | reverse complement strand
CCCGAAAAGGACAGAAGAAATCTGCTTTTAGTATTTTGCACACACACAAGGTGGGGTGCAAAATACTAAAAACAGATTTTCTGTCCTTTCCTGGCTAGACAAACATACATCAAATAAACCGTTTAGCGTTAATATTTTAAAGTAAACCTTGAGTAAGACTGAAAATGCAATATCTATGAAGTGAAACAACTGAAACAACCTTGCCGATCTGTTGCAACAGATTGGTAAGGGGTCGCTGTAG
>NC_051409.1:8294365-8294676 GCF_015228065.2 Penaeus monodon | reverse complement strand
TAAATTTGTTTGTAACACCAAATTACGGGCCTGCATTCGTTTCGGAATGAAATCTCAAAAATCTGTAAGAATAATGACAGGAATTTAAATTTTGGGGTTACACGCAAGAATAATGCAGTTCTGTGAATCCTAAAGACTGATGTTTCATGCCAAGTAAAAAAAATTAAAGAAATACCATTTATGAGAATTAACACTAAGGATAATGCGTCAGCAATGTGTATCTATGAAAACACACATGTAAATACATACTTTACTGCACAGCTTCTCCTTTATTTATGTGTTAATCTCAGTATTTACATCGATTAACGTCG
>NC_051409.1:8293913-8294192 GCF_015228065.2 Penaeus monodon | reverse complement strand
CCTAAATTTATTCACGCATCATTGTCTGCTATTCTGAATTAGCCGGTACATAGCTGTTTGTGGATGTTACTTCTTTTTTTATCTTGAGACGTGTGAGCACAAAAGAGGTTAGAATGGCAATGAAATTGTATCAGTGATGCCAAAATGTTTTTCGTTATAATTTAGATATTATTTCAAGAAGTGCAGTTTTCTCGTTAAAAAAATTATCTTTATTTACACATATGTAAAGAGATGCTAGAATTATCAAGCTTGTTTTCAAATTCGATTAAATATGCGTCA
>NC_051409.1:8291729-8292137 GCF_015228065.2 Penaeus monodon | reverse complement strand
TTTGGCATCCCAAGAACAGAAAGATTTGAGGAAGATAGATGAAGAAATTATGTAAGATAATATTAATGTTATTAGATTAATTCGATTTTTAAAATTACCATAACAATTGTGTTACTATCATCCCGACCGGTAGCATTATCATTATCAGTTTTCAAATAAATAATAGTTACTTTCAAATAAATAATTGCTTCTATCAGTAGTACCACAAATTATAGACACTAAAATACAAAAAAAAAATCTCTCTAGAAAAAAACACTATGAAATATCAATGAAGTTTATCTATCTCTATCGTGATAGAGATTTGTTTTACTCGCTAATTGTACTTAAACAGTAAATTGCCAATCTGCAAAGAACAAGAAATAAACTAAACACAGAGATGTGACACATGACTGATAATACATATTTCGA
>NC_051409.1:8291064-8291687 GCF_015228065.2 Penaeus monodon | reverse complement strand
AATGTAAATTAGATGCCACTTGATAGTTTAATTCAAATATAGAGAGAGATGATGGAAGAAGTAGAAGTATTAAGATTGTGCTTGTTAATATTAACCACTGATATAAACGTCACTTGAGCGATTTACAGCCTAAGGATTATGTACACTCATATAACATACGAAGTATTTATTTTGTTCATGCGAACTCGAGAGCTGATATCGGAAGTATTTGAAAGCAGTATTTGACGTGTCGCGCACAAAATCTTGTTCTCGTTTAGATACCAATATTACATTGAAATTATAGGTTCAATTGATGCTGTACCTCAAAGCTCTCAGCTACCGGGGCGCCGAAATATCGTTTTCTGCAACCAGGGGTAACGTGTTTTTTCCCCCTTGTTCTTTCGTTTGTCTGAGGGACGCTCCAGCTCCTCATGGTTCACACATTTAGTCTTCCCTTCCCTGAGGTTGTCCTCTGTGTCTCCACGCAAGGAGATCTGTCCTCCCAGGTGTTTCTGTGAGCCGCCTCCATCTCAAGCTTTTCTGCTCAGAGAACAGCTGAGCCTTTGATCATCGTCCACCTTAGGCTCTGCTCTCCCTCTGGAGTGGCGAGTGTGTGCTTCTGCAGGACTGTTGTTCCTACGCCT
>NC_051409.1:8289768-8289952 GCF_015228065.2 Penaeus monodon | reverse complement strand
GGGGGGGGTCGAAGTCAAGGCCGGCAAAGACGCCCTTGAGCGAATAGAAGAACCAGAAGGCCCTAAGGGGGGGTGAGGCTAAGAAATATGCGCAGATGTTCAGCGTCGCCTCAGTGTGGAATGTACGGCAATAAAGGGGGAAGAAGGGAAAGCAGGAAAGGAGAAATAAGATGAAAAGAAACAC
>NC_051409.1:8289428-8289708 GCF_015228065.2 Penaeus monodon | reverse complement strand
AACTTGACAGTATTATCTACGATCCTGACCTAATGATTTCTTTGAGCCGAAGACGAAAGGATTTAATGATGTCTAATAAATAAATTAATTAAAATTTAATTCCTTTTTAAAGCTTTAAGTAAAGCGACTTATTCTTCCCCAAAACTATCGTCTTGTATATTTTGGGGGAACACGTAATTTAAGGGGCAAATTTGATAAAATTTCAAAAGTTCGAGAAGGAGGAAAAAGGAAAAAAAATTAGGGGGAATGGGAAGGGGGGGAAAAGGAAAAAGGTAAAAAA
>NC_051409.1:8288730-8288800 GCF_015228065.2 Penaeus monodon | reverse complement strand
GAAAAACCTTGAAGTGGTTTGAAGACTCACGATCAGGAAAGAGCTTAGTAGCATCTACATACTATCTAAT
>NC_051409.1:8288277-8288414 GCF_015228065.2 Penaeus monodon | reverse complement strand
GTTACAAAAAAAGGTCTCTTGTATACATCTTCGGTTACGAACTAAAAGGGAACAAAAAGCAAAACCAAAATCAAACAAATTACTCCCATAAACTTAATTAAGTTTCCTCAACCATTTATCCCGGGCTTTTCAGCATT
>NC_051409.1:8288138-8288214 GCF_015228065.2 Penaeus monodon | reverse complement strand
CTATTTTTTAAAAAAGTACCTCCCTCTCTCTATGGAAACCCCCCCCAAAACTCCGGTAAAAAAAAGGGGTATCGAT
>NC_051409.1:8287624-8287794 GCF_015228065.2 Penaeus monodon | reverse complement strand
AGCAACGCCGACGCTAAAGACAGTAATGTTAATGCTGTCAGTATCACTCAGAACGCCATCTGCAATCACAAAGGACAACACTTACTGAGAATGCAACAATGATATCAATACGAAAGGAAATCTACTTATTAGATTGATGTTCTCGGATGTTATTTATCTTTTCACACACA
>NC_051409.1:8286588-8286758 GCF_015228065.2 Penaeus monodon | reverse complement strand
CGAATACGTCTCTCCTACCTTAAAGCTCCCCGCTCGAATTTAATAAGACCGCAACCCCTTTTAGAAAATCGCTCCTTGCCTTTGGATATGCCTATGCTTTACAGGGGGGGTCTGAAGGTGGATACGTTATCAAGAAACTCATCACACCCCCCGCAACACGCCACCACTGC
>NC_051409.1:8286293-8286431 GCF_015228065.2 Penaeus monodon | reverse complement strand
CTGGGTAGCATCTATCTCTCACTCCCTTCTTTAGTTCTTTCTCTCTTGTAAATATATTCATGTGAAATTATGTAATTTGTAATAAACTTTAACCAACTAGCAAATCTGTCGTCAATTATTCCACAGCCGTATCTAGTA
>NC_051409.1:8284435-8285856 GCF_015228065.2 Penaeus monodon | reverse complement strand
GCACAGTATGAAATAGGCAAATTTCTGAGACACAGAGAGGAGAATCACACAGCAACACCGCATAGCAATTACGAAGCAAGAAGATATTCCCAAAGGAGGAAAAACTAGGCCGAAAGAAAGCGAATATTTGCTTCTCCTTTCTCCCTTCGTTTATTAGTTTACCAAGCTATCTCTTGCCAACACCTGACCTACCCCACACACATATTACTTGGTCTGTTTATTGTCTTTTATTTTCATGGGCAACAAAATTAACGTTAGAGTGCTATTGCTCCTTCCGTAATTTGCGTTTTGTTTTGTTTTTTGGTTTATCACAATTTCATTATTATTACTGTTGTTCCTTATGCTACCGACTATACCTACAATGATCTTTCTCCTTCCAGACCCCCCCCCCCCTTCCCGGCCTGTCATATCCTTTATCTTATTTTTTCTATCGTCCATTTTTCCTTTCCCTGCCCCCCCCCTTCCTAATTTTTCTCTCTCCATATTCCCCTCCTTCGCTCTGACTGAATTCGCCCCTTCTCCTCTTTCTCCCTCTCTCCCACTTTCGCCATGTGCTGATTGAAAGAAGTAATTTTTTGAAGGATTAATCCCACTCGAGAATGAGAGGGGGGGGGAGGGGGAGGGGAAGGGGCGATAAATATCATTAATTATTTTCTTCCTTTTATGATTTCGATACATTGATTCCCACGCGATAAGGAGAATTTAAGGGAATTTCTGGAATATTGCTGAGAATTATGCTTCGTTCACCTGCTTCAGCTCCTTCAACAGGCAAAGGGAAAAGGAGGGAAGGCAGGAGAGACCAATGGCGAGCTAAAACGACAGTGATCTTGGTGAGAATGAAACTAAAAGCAACAAAATCACAACTACTAAGGATAATGGTAATGGAGAATATGAGAATTATGATATATATGAGGAAGATAAAGATAATGCGACCAATATGATAATGGCAGCAATAATAGCAACAACGATTATTAATAAAAATAAGAGGGTCAATCACCATATGAAAAAGAAAAGGCAGAAGAACAAGGGATAGTAGAAAAAAACTCAAAGCATAAGTAGATAAATGATTAGGTTAAAAAAGAACCAGAAATAAAATAATTTCCTTTCCATCGCCACTCACGCAGAAGCGCTTCGGCCTTCGTTCGCCAGGAATTTTGGCGTCGCGTGGAATTCCTCTCCATGGGCGCTGTTCCCCTGGCAGTCCTGTCTGACACATTGGCAATACCTGGCACTATCCATCTGGCACCTCCCCCCCCCCTTGGGAACTCCCTCTAGTACCCTGCTTGGACTCCATGGGAACGACCCCTCTGGCATCCTCCCTCCCATCCCCTGGTGTGCTGGCCCCTGTCGAGGCACCGCTCACCCAGGCACTGCTCCTGCTGTCTCTTGGTGGCACTTGTAGCGATCGGTACTGTTGGGTA
>NC_051409.1:8283954-8284191 GCF_015228065.2 Penaeus monodon | reverse complement strand
GTATTGTGCCGAGGTGTGGCACACAATTCGTAGGGCCTTGTTCTCCCAATTCACAATGATTATGAGGGCGTATTTTAAAAACTTATCGTATTTCTCATTTATTGAGATATAAAACACGAACATAAAACATTAAAATGAAACACGAACATAAAACACTAAAATGAAACACGGGAATATATTTAAAACACTCAAATAAAACACATGAACGTAAGATCATAAAATTCTTAAATGTTTCTG
>NC_051409.1:8283471-8283834 GCF_015228065.2 Penaeus monodon | reverse complement strand
CGACTGCTCCCAGCCAATGACCCATGACCAATCCCCGTCACGCCTCTCTTGTCTTCCCTCTAAGCTTCGTGGCGCGAAAAGAACATAATTAAGGAGGGGAATCTTTTCACTAAAAGAATTTAAGAATTACATTAAAAGGATTAAAAGTGGCAAAAAAAAAAAATGTAAAAGAAATAAATACTGAAGTAAAAGAAAGTTAAAATAATAGATTGCCTCCTACTCATCACTTCGCTCATTCATGATGAATTCCCTTCGTTCTTGCGTTCATGTGCCAGGGTATAAATAACGATATAAAATAAAGCTTTCAATAAGTACAAAAACAAACAAATACAATAAAACAGTAAAAAGGATGGAGGTAGCCGC
>NC_051409.1:8282695-8282991 GCF_015228065.2 Penaeus monodon | reverse complement strand
CGGGGCGCGTTTTCTACGCAGGTGTGGAGCCTCGGGGCGAATGTAGGGCATCCTCATCCCCGGGAGATAAATCGTCTCCTAATACTGTCTGGAGAGACCTTTTTCACTTTTCGTGTGCCTGCGGGAGAGTTAAAGTGAGAGGGAGTACAAGATAACATTTCACCGTCGTGGCCACGGTGGAAACCGTGATTCAAGACACACTACTCCTATCCCCTGTGGCTCTACCTCCCCCCCCTATCCCCTGCCATGTACTAATTATTGTTTATCTATTTACCTGTATGTCTAAACTTTAATTA
>NC_051409.1:8282421-8282658 GCF_015228065.2 Penaeus monodon | reverse complement strand
GCGTGTAAATGGGAAAATAATAACTAATTAGCAGTCTCTCTCTCTGACTTCCTCTTCTTTGCATTCACACTATACATGATCCTTCCACTATATTCACTCATCTATGTACACGAAGCAGCCTATTCCATAATGAACACTTTACATGCTTATACAATATACTATTTTTAACTTAGAATTCCTAATTTAACATGGTTATACAGCAATTCCCCTTTTGATTCCCTATTTTGCTTTGATGCA
>NC_051409.1:8281896-8282291 GCF_015228065.2 Penaeus monodon | reverse complement strand
AAGAAAATTCCGGGAACTCCGTAGCTCTGTATCGTTATCTTTCTAACGGACTCATTCGGAGAATTGCTGTATAACCTTGTTCAAGTCAGGAGTTCGTCCTACTCCGAGTTAACGTGTTTACACCATATACCATTTTTAAGTGTTCATTATGGAAGGGGTTGCTTCATGTACATAGGAGAGTGGACATGTGGTGGGAAGTGGACGTCTACGTTGCAACTTAAGAACTTAATGAACTAAGGGCGTGCTATAATGAACGTTTGATGATTCCTCGAGTTCTACATGACTGATTCATATATACATTATTGATAGATGTATAAACATGCATTCGTAGTCATATCGCACATACTGTGAAGCACATATGTACACGGTTTACTTTAAAAGGAGAGTAAGACTAC
>NC_051409.1:8281408-8281661 GCF_015228065.2 Penaeus monodon | reverse complement strand
GCATGGGCCAAAGAATCTTCACTGTAGCGGCAAAAGAAATTCCATCAACCGCCTCAAATACCTCGCTATGAATTCGTCAGCTCACTCATGGAAAATAAGCGGCTGATATATATTTTTTTCTTTACGCAAAGGCGAATAACCTGCTAGTTTGTAATTAATTTTAATTAAAACGCAATTACACGTTATCATAGGAGGTGCGGTTTATAAAATGAGAGGGGAAGGAGGGAGGGACTTAGGTCGACCTTGGTGGTTC
>NC_051409.1:8281033-8281116 GCF_015228065.2 Penaeus monodon | reverse complement strand
TGATACCCGAGACAAGTACCACGAAGCCTTCGGGGGTAGAGACAGGGGTATCAGAGGGTCGTTCCATTGGAGTTGTAGTGGCA
>NC_051409.1:8279925-8279995 GCF_015228065.2 Penaeus monodon | reverse complement strand
AATGTGTTTTACCGTTTAATGTGTTTGTTTTACCGATTAATTTGTTTTATATTAACCATTTAATGTGTTA
>NC_051409.1:8279217-8279584 GCF_015228065.2 Penaeus monodon | reverse complement strand
GAGTCCAAGCAGGGTAGTGCAGGGTTGGTGCCCGGGGGGTGGGGGTACTAGATGGACGGTGGC
Source organism: Penaeus monodon (assembly GCF_015228065.2). Classification (NCBI taxonomy): domain Eukaryota; kingdom Metazoa; phylum Arthropoda; class Malacostraca; order Decapoda; family Penaeidae; genus Penaeus; species Penaeus monodon. Next base: position 8,279,521 of record NC_051409.1, on the reverse strand, counting down.
AAGGAACTAGACAAGAGTGCCAAGGGCAAAGCGCCTATGAAGATGAATCATACGAGGTTCACGAATGTTCTTGGAGAACGAAAACCGATGCGTTTGTTAAGCATGACTGGGGACGGAATGGAAATTATCACACTTTTTTACATCTAGTTATTTATCTGCCATTTTTTCTTCCTTCCCATCTTTTTCTTATATATATATATTTTTTTAAGTTATTGTCCTCGTTTTTTTATCAATATTCTGTGCTGTTTTTACCATATTATCAATACTATATCAAAATTATTTTCTTGTTTCGTATTATCTTTAA
>NC_051409.1:8278682-8279188 GCF_015228065.2 Penaeus monodon | reverse complement strand
TCTTTAAGCATATTCTTACTATTATCTCTGTCGGTTTTATTAATTTGCCATTGAGCTCTGCGTTATCTTCCCTCCCCTTCCCTTTGCCTTTGAAAGATCTCTGTCTGAATCAGGCGAACGAAGCATATTCAGATTTTCATCAATGGCATCGGAATTACCCAATATTCTCTCTCGTCTAAGAGTCAATGCATCGAAATCATAAAAGGAGAAAACAAATAACGAAAAGAATCAGCATCTCCCCTCCCCCCCCCCTCCCGCCTCTCGTCCTCGAGTGAAATAAATTCTTTAGAAATCCTGTTTTGTCAATACATGAAGAGAGAGAGGGGGGGGGAGGGGGGGGTAGAGGAAGAAAGAAGAGTGATGGAAATGGGAGGCAGGGAAGGGCGAGGTGGAGAAGCATAGGGACTGAAAGGCAGAAGAGAATTTAATTTATTTTGTTATTTATCTCGGTCAGATACGTCGGTAGTATAAAGAATGATAATAACGAATATAATCATGAATTACAT
>NC_051409.1:8277154-8278286 GCF_015228065.2 Penaeus monodon | reverse complement strand
AGCGCATTGTTGAAAACATAATTAAGAAAATTCTAATGTGCATGTAATATTATGGAAGACCCACAAATGTCCAACAGCAGCTCACTTTGTAGGATTGTAGGATTCAGCGACAGCCTCGGGTAGCATAAAATCTATAGTTTTATTATAGAAATGGTTCAGACATACAAAGAAAGGTTTGCAATAACCGATAGTTATATCAAATTATGCGACTGGAGCATATGATCGAACTAAGAATACGGCTAACACACACACCATTCAAAAATATACAATAATATTATCAAGAGAAACGAACGAACGTAGACTTAGGTTAACGTAGTAACAAAAATATAGATATTATATGTATCTTCAAACATGCATCAGTTCTCCACATGATATGAGCGGAAACACTCAGGCATAGTGCAATCCCACAGTCAGTCATTGCCAGTGCGTTGACTGGCGCGTCTTCTGTTGCAATTCTCTGTTTGCATGTACGCGACATCTCCGTGGTCTTGGGTTTGTGGGAGTTGCCTGAACAAAACTTGGGATGTATCGTTCAGTCCGTCGCAATGGACGGAATGCATGGGGTCGTGGCACTTGCTGCTCTTGATATCTGCAATCATCTGACGCAGCATGGTGTGACTAAATTCAAGAAAAGATGGCCTAAAACCTTTTTTCACCAAGTACATGTAATAAGAGTTTATTCTTGCAATGTCCTTTTTTCTAAGACTGCCTTCACAGCTCAGTAGCAGATCAACCTTGTCAACAATATGCATGTTTAGGGTGTAGTCAACCACTGCTTCTGGCTTTCTTATCGGCTCTCCTGTAACCTCAACTTTCAGTTAGAATGTTATTGTTGTCATGAATTGATGTTAACATGAGGACCATTCGCTTGGCAGACACTTGAAGCATATGATGTTCTTCTGGAAAGCAGTAACTACCCCGCGGTTGACAGTAGATAACCAGGGAACCCCTGGTCTGTTTGGTCGAATTGTACCACAAGCTCCTGTACTGTTTCTCTGAAGGTACTGGCGTAATAATTATGTGGAAACAGACTGCGTACTTTCCCTAAGTATGGTTCTATCAAAATGTGGACTACCTTGCCGCCAGAGCCAAATTTTGAGTCACCTGAACCTCGGTCTGTGCTCCAACGTAC
>NC_051409.1:8276894-8277110 GCF_015228065.2 Penaeus monodon | reverse complement strand
GTCTCAACACTACAAATTAATCATAATTTCAGCTGTTTTTGTGATGCTTTTTAGGCATATACTAGAGGAAAGCAAGTCTACCTCTGTACAGACTTTCATCAATACACAATTCCTGGAAGGGATAAGTTTGGTTGAGAACTTGTGTCTTATGCCATTCATTACCTTCCTAAACTGAGTAAAAATCTGTCCCTACTAATAACTGTTTCAAACTATGTA
>NC_051409.1:8276159-8276804 GCF_015228065.2 Penaeus monodon | reverse complement strand
CTTTTTACGTGTGCCTTGTCCGTGCACAAGAAGAGGAATATTAAAATTTAATTTGTATATGTTGGTTTCCGTTGGTGCATCCGAGAACTCGATGAGTAAATTTCTTTGTTCATCAGATATTCATGATATTCATTCGTCTGTTGCACAATTTCGTTGATGAGGGATTTATTTTTTAAAAAGTAAATTAATAAAAAAAGAGTCTTCAGTCTCGGAGTAGGCAGTGCTGATCCTCCTCGAAGGTGTTAGAGAACAAGACGGTTCTCTGTACACCATTGATCTGGCTGCTCCATGAGGGTATCACCTCCATCATCTCGTATGATGGCGGCCTCCGTTTCGTGGGATAGTGTGCCAGAAGACCGACATAATCTTCAGCTCCTTGTAGGATATCCCTACGCTGTCTTTTATAGTCTTACCTGAATAACGCTGGAAAGCATCTATTTGTCAGTCGTTTTTTTTTCTTTTTTCATCGTCTTCCCCGTGTTTGTCATTACTTTCGGTGTTCATGTAGATGACGGCTGAAAGTGCACTAGAAATGTCACGTATCTGAATTCATTATCCCCCCCCCCTCAACAATGGCATTGCGCATTCCGCCACCATCCTTCCTGCCAAGCCGTTGAGGTTTGCCTGACAGCTGCCAGCAAGAGC
>NC_051409.1:8275268-8275377 GCF_015228065.2 Penaeus monodon | reverse complement strand
CGCAATAACTATAGGTGTTTTTCTCAAAATATATTGAAAAAATTCGACATTTTGATAATTTACATGTTAATATTCATGAATTGCGAAATGACCCCCTTCCTGTTATTTC
>NC_051409.1:8274440-8274820 GCF_015228065.2 Penaeus monodon | reverse complement strand
AGCAGACTGTTTTTGAGCCAGACAGAAATATTAATAGACAGAAAAACACACACACAAAAAAACAGTGTAAGTGTAAGTGTAAGAAATTTCAGGCCTTAACATTATCATTCAGTTTCTTTCTCATAGTAGGTTTGATTGTGTTCCTAAACTAATAGCTTAAACGCAGCCCTCCACTCCCCTGCCATGAAATGCAGACCTCAAAGGAACTCTGACTTCGAATTTCGGAAAGCATTTCCGTGTGATAATACTTATCTTGAATTTACCAGAAATTTACTTTGCGTTACTCGACCTTTTTTAAAAAGTTTGTTTGCTTGTCTGTTGGTCTCATATCCTCTTTATCTCTATTTGTTTCTGTGTGTGAATGTGACTTCATGTGTGTG
>NC_051409.1:8274061-8274241 GCF_015228065.2 Penaeus monodon | reverse complement strand
GAGCGGCCATCATAATTTTCAAAACAGAAAAGTCCCGTTATGATTTTACTAGACACTGAAAGCATTTAACATTCCCCTTACTTCAAAGATAAAAGACCTCGAAGGAAGTTAGTTCATAAAGCAGATAGTATATTGTTCCCAGATGAAGCTCTTTCAGGAAATCACCAGTGGACACATTTT
>NC_051409.1:8273509-8273678 GCF_015228065.2 Penaeus monodon | reverse complement strand
TAAAAACAGATTTCTTCTGTCCTTTCCTGCTAACAACATACATCAAATAACCGTTTAGCGTAATTTTTAAAGTAACCTTGAGTAAGACTGAAAATGCAATATCAATGAAGTTAAACACTGAAACAACCTTGCTGATCTGTTGCAACAGATTGGTAAGGGGTCACTGTAG
>NC_051409.1:8272799-8273093 GCF_015228065.2 Penaeus monodon | reverse complement strand
TTACGGGCCTGCGTATTCGTTTCGGAATGTGAAATCTCAAAATATCTGTAAGAATAATGACAGGAATTTAAATATGTGGCTTACACGTCAAGAATAAATGCAGTTCTGTGAATCCTAAACGACTGATGTTTCATGGCCAAGTAAAAAAATTAAAGAAATACATTTATGAGAATTAACACTAAGGATAATGCGTCAGCAATGTTATCTATGAAAACACACATGAATACAGTACTTTACTGCACAGCTTCTCCTTTATTTATGTGTTAATCTCAGTATTTACATCGATTAACGTCG
>NC_051409.1:8272359-8272639 GCF_015228065.2 Penaeus monodon | reverse complement strand
CCTAAATTTATTCACGCATCATTTTCTGCTATTCTGAATTAGCCGGTACATAGCTGTTTGTGGATGTTACTTCTTTTTTTTATCTTGAGACGTGTGAGCACAAAAGAGGTTAGAATGGCAATGAAATTGTATCAGTGATGCCAAAATGTTTTTCGTTATAATTTAGATATTATTTCAAGAAGTGCAGTTTCCTCGTTAAAAAAATTATCTTTATTTCCACATATGTAAAGAGATGCTAGAATTATCAAGCTTGTTTTCAAATTCGATTAAATATGCGTCA
>NC_051409.1:8271424-8271640 GCF_015228065.2 Penaeus monodon | reverse complement strand
TTCGGCATCCCAAGGACAGAAAGACTTGAGGAAGATAGATGAAGAAATTATGTAAGATAATATTAATGTTATTAGATTAATTCGATTTTTAGAATTCCCATGACAATTGTCTTACTATCATCCCGACCAGTAGCATTATCATTATCATTTTTCGTCTACTTTCAAATAAATAATTGCTGCTATCTGCAGTGCCACAAAGTAATAGACATTATAATA
>NC_051409.1:8270847-8271164 GCF_015228065.2 Penaeus monodon | reverse complement strand
CTTTGGGGGAAGATTTAATACGATCACGTGATATACATTCTCTCCCTTTGTTCTTCCATCTCCCGAAAACGGACAGGCTGAATTGAGCAAAATTCTTTCACTGCCTCCTTACTTACCCGTATCAACTCTACCAGCATTACTTAGAAATACGTATTTTAACACAGATGACTGAGATAGAAATAGTAATTTCTTAAAATATTTCAGGTTATACCTCATGTCTCCGTCACCGTCGTTCTTGTTTTGAGCAATCAACCATAAACACACAGGATTTTCACTATTGAAATTAAATTCAAGGTATTCATTTCTACTGGAGAGTA
>NC_051409.1:8270634-8270716 GCF_015228065.2 Penaeus monodon | reverse complement strand
TATGTCAAGGTTAGCTTTTTGATGTAGTTATTATTAGAATATTTTTAGGTTCTTTTTCTTTTTTTTCTTTCTTTTCGTGCGT
>NC_051409.1:8269815-8270523 GCF_015228065.2 Penaeus monodon | reverse complement strand
AAAATATTAATTCGCTAAATTGAAAAATTCCCACCATACTGATTAGTAATAATCTGGAAGATCTATCCATATACTCTCTCCGTATACAAGGGGCATAAAAAAACGTAAATGATGGGGAAAATGCAAGTGGTGCAAGTGTTGAAAAAATGAAATTGAAAGCGTGATATCAGGAAATATCATAGAAATTACCTCGCAGTAATTGTACAATGGACTATTGCTTTTCCATGTAAAAGCTATTTGAAAAGTCTTTTTTGTAAAAAAATAATAATACGCAAATTTTCCTTATTCTCGCTCACCCTTTCCTCTCCTCAACTGCCTCTACCCCCTCTCTACTATTTGGTCCCCCCTCTTCCTCTTTCTACCCTATCCTATCTCCCTCCCTCACTTGCTTTCCCTCATTCTACCGGTTTCCATTCCTGCAACCCTTCTCTCATCTTCGTTTTCATTCATTAAGCTTGATGGTTTGACGAAAAAAAAGAAAAAAAATCGAGAAAAATGAAACAGAGTTAGCCCATCTAAATATTATCGAGCACCAATGAACAAAATGACGTGTTTACTGGACATAAACAGAAAATTGCCAGTCTGCATAACAACAGAAAGAGGAAAATAAATGCGACAGATAATTGAACTGAGACACATTTCGGTGAACAAATGAACAAAAACAGAAAATACGAAATGTAAATTAGATACTACTCAATAGTTTAATTC
>NC_051409.1:8268752-8269672 GCF_015228065.2 Penaeus monodon | reverse complement strand
CTCATATACTCTCCTTACTCCATGTTTGCTCTGCCTCTCCTTCCCCCCCTCCCCTCCACCCCGCTCTGCCAAGGATGCCTCTCTCCCTGGTTCAGCCGCCTCGCTCGCCGCTCTGGTCCGCTGCCTCGGCGGCCAACGATAAAATGACACACTAATTGTACTTAAACAGTAAATTGCCAATCTGCAAAGAACAAGAAATAAACTAAACAGAGGCGTGACACATGACTGATTAAAGACATATTTCGATAAACAAGAAATAAACAAAGAAAATAACATATCAGACATTAAGAAATGTAAATTAGATGCCACTTGATAGTTTAATTCAAATATAGAGAGAGATGATGGAAGAAATAGAAGTATTAACATTGTGCTTGTTAATATTAATCACTGATATAAACGTCACTTGAGCGATTTACAGCCTAAGGATTATAGGCACTCCTATAATATACGAAGTATTAATTTTGTTCAAGCGAACGCGAGAGCTGATATCGGAAGTATTTGAAAGCAGTATTTGATGTGTCGCGCACAAAATTTGATTCTCGTTTAGATACCAATATTACATTGAAATCATAGGTTCAATTTATGCTGTACCTCAAAGCTCTCAGCTACCGGGGCGCCGAAATATCGCTTTCTGCAACCAGGGGTAACGTGTTTTTTCCCCTTGTTCTTTCGTTTGTCTGAGGGACGCTCCAGCTCCTCATGGTTCACACATTTAGTCTTCCCTTCCCTGAGGTTGTCCTCTGTGTCTCCGCTGCAAGGAGATCTGTCCTCACAGGCGTTTCCGTGAGCCGCTTCCATCTCAAACTTTTCTGCTCAGAGAACAGCTAAGCCTTAGGCTCTGCTCTCCCTCTGGAGTGGCGAGTGTGTGCTCCTGCAGGACTGTTGTTGCCGAGGTAGAACTGGGTTGGGTTCTTACGCCT
>NC_051409.1:8267079-8267276 GCF_015228065.2 Penaeus monodon | reverse complement strand
GACCCTTAAGGGACCAAAAAGGGGGGTTAGAATGGAAATGAAATTTTGTTAGTGATAAAAATTTTTTTTCGTTAAAATTTTTGAATTTATTTCAAAAAGTGCAGTTTCCTCTTTAAAAAAATTATTTTTATTTCCACATATGTAAAGAGATGCTAGAATTATCAAGCTTATTTTCTAATTCGATTAAATATGCGTCA
>NC_051409.1:8264912-8265309 GCF_015228065.2 Penaeus monodon | reverse complement strand
TTTGGCATCCCAAGGACAGAAAGATTTGAGGAAGATAGATGAAGAAATTATGTAAGATAATATTAATGTTATTAGATTAATTAGATTTTTAAAATTACCATAACAATTGTGTTACTATCATCCCGACCAGTAGCATTATCATTATCAGTTTTCAAATAAATAATAGTTACTTTCAAATAAATAATTGCTTCTATCAGTAGTACCACAAATTAATAGACACTAAAATACAAAAAAGTATCTCTGGAAAAAACACTATGAAATATCAATGAAGTTTATCTATCTCTATCGTGATAGAGAATTTTTTGAAGTACAGATGAACTGGTTGGGTAAAAAGTAATGTGATGGACCAATTATACTGAAACGTAAAGTAATTAGTCAAAATCACTGTTTAGCGATG
>NC_051409.1:8264379-8264695 GCF_015228065.2 Penaeus monodon | reverse complement strand
ACTTTGGGGGAAGATTTAATACGATCACGTGATATACATTCTCTCCCTCTGTTCTTTCATCTCCCGAAAACGGACAGGCTGAATTGAGCAAAATTCTTTCACTGTCCCTTTACTTACCCGTATCAACTCTACCAGCATTACTTAGAAATACGTATTTTAACACAGATGGCTGAGATAGACGTCACCGTCGTTCTTGTTTTGAGCAATCAACCATAAACACACAGGATTTTCATTATTAAAATTAAATTCAAGGTATTCATTTCTACTGGAGAGTAAAACTGAAAAAAAAAATCAGGACACGGGTTTCGATCCCTGT
>NC_051409.1:8264191-8264288 GCF_015228065.2 Penaeus monodon | reverse complement strand
TATGTCAAGGTTAGCTTTTTGATGTAGTTATTATTAAAATATTTTTAGGTTCTTTTTCTTTTGTTTCTTTCTTTTCGTGCGTTGTGAATGTGAGGGA
>NC_051409.1:8263483-8264104 GCF_015228065.2 Penaeus monodon | reverse complement strand
TGAAAATATTAATTCGCTAAATTGAAAATTCCCACCATACTGATTAGTAATAATCTGGAAGATCTTCCATATACTCTCTCCGTATACAAGGGGCATAAAAAACGTAAATGATGGGGAAAAAAGCAAGGGGTGCAAGTTTTGAAAAAAAAAAATTGAAAGCGTGTTCAGGAAATACTAAAAATTTTCCCCTGCGTAATTTTACAATGGACTATTGTTTTCCCATGTAAAAGCTATTTAAAAATTTTTTTTGTAAAAAAATAATAAACGAAAATTTTTTCCTATTCTCGCTCACCCTTCTCCCCCAAACTCCCTCTACCCCCTCTCTACTTTTTGGTCCCCCTTTCCTCTTTTCCCCATCCATCTCCCCCCCCCTTTGCTTTCCCTCGTCTACCTGTTTCCTTCCTGAAACCCCTTTCTTCATTTTCTTTTTCATTCTTTAAGCTTGATGGTTTACGAAAAAAAGAAAAAAAACGAGAAAAATGAAACAGAGTTGCCATCTAATTATCGAGACCAATAAAACAAAATGAGGGTTTTTTACGGACAAAAACAAAAAAATTGCCAGTCCTGATACAACAGAAAGAGGAAAATAAATGCACGAAAATTGATGAGACACTTTCGGGG
>NC_051409.1:8263350-8263455 GCF_015228065.2 Penaeus monodon | reverse complement strand
TGGGAAAATTTGTGCTACTCAAAAGTTTAATCCAATCATATTTTAAAAAAACACATTGATAATAAAAAGATTTAAAAAAACAATACATCAAAAATTCAGTTTATA
>NC_051409.1:8262514-8263232 GCF_015228065.2 Penaeus monodon | reverse complement strand
CTTACTCCAGTTTGCTCTTTTTTCCCCGCTCTCCCCCCCCCCCTCCCCTTAACTTACCCAAGGGTGCCTCTCTCCCGGTCGCCGCCTCGCTCGCCGCTCTGGTCCGCTGCCTCGGCGGCCAACGATAAAATGACACGCAATTTTATTAAAAATAAATTGCCAAAATGCAAAGAAAAAGAAAAAAACAAAAGAGATGGACAATGACTGATTAAAAAAAATTTTTGATAAAAAAAACTAAAAAAAAAGAAAAAAAAACATATCAGACATTAAAAAAATTAAAAAAGATGCCACTTATAGTTTAAACAAATATAAGAGAGATGAGGGGAAAAAGAGAAGTATTAAGATTTGCTTGTTAATATTAATCACTGAATAAACGTACTTTAGCGATTTTCAGCCTAAGGATTATGTACACTCATAAAATCAAGTATTTTTTGTTCATGCGAACTCGAGAGCTGATATCGGAAGTTTTAAAGCAGATTTTATGTCGCGCACAAAAAACTTTTCTCGTTTTGATACCCAAATTCATTGAAAATTTTAGGGTTCAATTGATGCTGTACCTCAAAGGGCTCAGCTACCGGGGGCCGAAATATCTTTTCTGCAACCAGGGGTAAAAGTGTTTTTTTCCCCCTTTTTCTTTTCGTTTGTCTAAGACGTCCGCTCCTCACGTTCACACATTTAGTCTTCCCCTTCCTGAGGTTGTCCTCTGTTCTCCGCGCAA
>NC_051409.1:8258940-8259957 GCF_015228065.2 Penaeus monodon | reverse complement strand
TTTCCCTAATCGCCTTTTCTCCTGTCCCCCCCTTCCTTTTCACTTACACCGAGTTTATACACATCCTCCTTTGACTCTCCTGAGAACTGGGCTAGATTATGAAATGTCAGAAAATGCGTATCAAATTAGCACGATTCTGACATGGGAAAAAGATAGTGCATTCGGGACAGAAGCTTAGATACGGATCAGATATCATATTTGAAATTCCAATTGCAAATAAAAGGGGAATTGATTTAATATGCGACCAAGATATGCCGTGTGGGTATTGCAAGAAAATAAAATCCAATTTCAACAGAAATTCACGACCATATTACTGACTGTACTCGGTTCAACAACATTTGCCAGGACTCGGTTCGCAGTGCAACAATTTCGTGCAATAGTGAATGTCTTCCAACTTCCCTGTACCAGAACGTCGGCAAGATTAGGCACATACCCCAGCTATACTCCAGACGCTACAGCTAACGCGATGCAAATGCGTGTTCATGATTCGGTCATAATCCGTTTCTTGTCAACAATCAGGATTCGAAATGGTTTAATGCATGGTCTGCTTATGTTGTCCCTACACAGCAGGTGAAACAGTAATAAGCCTGACGACGATTTTCATAACACCAAAACGACAAAGATGGTAATGGTCAAACCCCTGATTCGTCGACGCGAGGATGACGGCACGCGAAAATCGGACTCAAATTCTCATTCCGAGCAATTTACGTAAACGAGAGTTTTGATAAAGAACCCTCGCCCCCCTTGACATAACTGATTTTGTTACATTATATTTCTGCAACTTTTGAACCAATATTAAAAGCTAAAGCGAATGTCACTGGTTCGTGGAAATGTAGTGTGATACTCTCTTGGGAAAATAACGATTATATTTTATCCTTTCTTTAACCTAATTTCCAGTAAATGGAAGTACTGTGACAGCGTTGGTCAAGTATGTTATATGATTACCACATAAATAAGTAATCTTAAATGATTGCTGGCGATGTACACCGTTTATGTAAATGTGCATTTTGACAGTGA
>NC_051409.1:8258624-8258854 GCF_015228065.2 Penaeus monodon | reverse complement strand
GTCGGTTTTGATCACATAATCTACACAATAACGCCTGTTATAACGGAAAGCGACAAAAGTATACAACAAAAAGGGGCACAAAATTACCGAAGTCACGCACATCCCGTACAAGCGAACCATTAGAGCTTCTGAAGATAGCTTATGGAGCGAAGCGCGTGTCTGCAAATTGCATGCAATGAGGTCGCCAGAAGTTAAGAGAGCACGTGGAAGGGAGAGACAGATGGATAGGC
>NC_051409.1:8257285-8258098 GCF_015228065.2 Penaeus monodon | reverse complement strand
CTTCCCATGCGTGCTTGTGATGTTATCCGTTTAATTTACTTCACATTATCCTAGTGGAGGCTTAAAGCACAGTACTACATAATACTTGAACTTTCCCTTTTCGTTAAGAACAAATGGTTTGAAAAAGAGGAAGAGGAATACGAAACCATTTTTTCTTTCACTTGTTTATGCATTTCAGGGTAAAATACGGAAATTTTGCAGTTCATGATAAAGCAAAATAATGAAGACAATTAGAGGCAGGAGGCAAACACGAGCATCAGAACACGATAAGCAAAACATCAAAGAGAAGCAATAGTGTGACATCACCGAAGAGGAAACTGCTTAAGGAAAACAGTAAGGAGGGAAATTTAAGTCAAAGCGAGAAATTTATAATAACCGGGAAATAGAATATGCCAAAGCCTGGAAACAAGGCCAGAAAATGAATCAAGACCAGGAGCAAAGAAAAGACGCCTGTAGTGTCCCACGAAAGAGAATTTAGCGCCGTTTAAAAGCAGTTCTTAAGAGGGTAAGCGACTTTCACGGAAAGGCTGCGAGGTAGAAGGGAAACACGCCAGAAAACCCAAGCAAGCATTAAACACCGCCTTGTCGCTGGAGCATTTCCTCAGAGCGTCTTAGAGCGTGAAAGAAAATATGTTTCCTTCAGCTCGTGCCGCACTTAATGACTTCAGTGCTGCTCCTGTTGTTGTATGTTGCGACTGAAGACCTAACGCTTTACTAGAGGGAAACAAGTACTTTTTGTAAGGTGGGAGACCTCTGAGAGACCCATTGTAGTGATTTTCTCAGCTGTAATTAATATTCGAAATATATCGGCAT
>NC_051409.1:8256855-8257185 GCF_015228065.2 Penaeus monodon | reverse complement strand
CAAATGAAATGAATGACATTACCATTATCAATCAGATATATTTGTGATGTATATTATATTGCACAAAGGATGTTTCCTTCAATCTTCCTCCCGCGTCAGCTAAAGGTATTTTCCTTCCCGTGAAGTCGGCGCTTCTTTTATTCAAGGTAAAGAGGTTTAGTCAGAATTTGGGGGGAAAAAATAAGGTGAAGGAGAGAGGGGAAGGGAATAAAGAGAGAGAGAGACAAAGAAAGAGGGGAATGAAAAAAGTGGGAGGAGAGGAAAAAGAGAGAAGGGGATATAGAGGTGGAAAAAGGAGGAAGAAAGATGAAAGATGAGAAGTGTAAAATA
>NC_051409.1:8256453-8256727 GCF_015228065.2 Penaeus monodon | reverse complement strand
GGAATTAACAAATAAACGATTAAGTGAATCACAGAAAAACGAGATAGAGAAAAAAAGACAGATACAGACAGACAAACAGACACAGAGAAAGAAAGGGATGAAGTGGAAGAGCAAGACACAGAGAGCGAAAACAATGTTTTGTGTCGACACACTTTCAGGAACGAAAGCGCTCCTCTCGACACCTTCAAGGGAGGTCAACAGAGCGTCTGTTTTCACTGCCGTTAAAGGGTTAATGCAGGTTTTTTTTCTAGAAAGCAAAAGATGAAGACAATGC
>NC_051409.1:8256258-8256336 GCF_015228065.2 Penaeus monodon | reverse complement strand
TCCATATTAACAATACGATTTACGTCGTTATCTTGGCCGATTTACGTGAGCGATTGTTTGTGCATGGGCTTGTTTTAA
>NC_051409.1:8255591-8256121 GCF_015228065.2 Penaeus monodon | reverse complement strand
TTTTATTAGCATAGTGTTTGTCTATTTATGGCACCAATTACTAATATCATTCTCATGCCTCGTTTATTCAGTTTTCCCTCCATCAACTTTATTTGGCGTCTTTGTATTCATTATCTATTTTATTCATTCATTTTCACCACTAGAACACGCCAAAACTTTCCCAGTTGAATTATCACTGAGTGTCACGAGAAAGCTGATGTAAAAGACTTCTCTATTTTATTACACGTGACACTTCAAGATTTTCTGCAAATGAAAGGCTGTGTAGTTTTATTTCTCTTACAGTCAAACAAATTGTCAGAGTACCTTCATTTATAATATTTATTTTGATACCTACGTTTGCTTCATACAGAATAACAACTTCAAAAACGGTTTCCTTCCTGCTCTCTTGTCCAAAATCTCCCCGGCCGTTTCCCTCCTCGCGACCTGCTGTAACATACCAGACTATATTGGGGTTATTTTAGGCTAGGGTGTTTTATACCCGGAGTATTTAATTAGGGTAGACCAGTTTATACCTCCGGGTATATAATAGA
>NC_051409.1:8255171-8255351 GCF_015228065.2 Penaeus monodon | reverse complement strand
ATAGAATTTTAATCCAGACAATAACAAGAGAGCATTCAAACATCTAAAACCACACTGAAGTGTTTAGAAATGTTTTGCAAATATAAGATATGGTTCATTGGAGCAGCATGTTGCAGTTCTTTATTTACATTATTTTTTTGACGAAGACTGAAAGACATCAGGTATGACCTTAGTTAAATG
>NC_051409.1:8254940-8255141 GCF_015228065.2 Penaeus monodon | reverse complement strand
GCTGCTTTAATTAACTCCATAGATGCGTTTTTCACATATGTAAAACATTTCTGGACACTTCACTGTGGTGTTGGATGTTGTTGGAATATTCACTTTTTATTGACCAAAATAAAACTTTCTTTAAATAGCAGTACTACTAATTGTAGTAACAATATTATTTTTGCTTTGAAATGAACATACAGTGCATGTTTATAATTAAAT
>NC_051409.1:8254348-8254638 GCF_015228065.2 Penaeus monodon | reverse complement strand
TTCTGGTTTGAAGTAAATGATTACAAATTCCTAAAATAATCTCCTGATGATACTGCATCATGTATATGTGGCGTTAGTATTATGTGTTGCTTCTTCCTACTGCATCTTAGTATTAATGCCTTGTGATTTCAGGTAGGAAAGAGAGAAGAAAAGAAACAGAGTTCGTAAAACGGCATCCTTTGAATTCCAAAATCTGAAATTCCCCTTCTCGTTCGGACATCCGCATAAAGACAACGGCCGAATCACATCTGCAACAAATGGGAATTCAACAGACAGGAACGCAAACCGAT
>NC_051409.1:8254110-8254239 GCF_015228065.2 Penaeus monodon | reverse complement strand
CGAACTGGAAGCCAAGATTGGAACAGAGAAGTTCCACGTTCAATTATGATTTCTGAATTTTCTATCGGTCTGTCATGCCTTCTCCTCTTCCTCTTTTTTTTCCTTCTCTTTTTATGTCATGTCTTCTCT
>NC_051409.1:8253511-8253815 GCF_015228065.2 Penaeus monodon | reverse complement strand
CTTTCTTTTTCTTTGTGATTATGACTTTATACGTAAACTTCATTTTCTAAGTTTTCATCTTGATTGGATTATTAATTTAAATAATTAATCAAACAATTATTAATTCCTTTTTAACTTTACCTATTTTTTGGTTTATTAGTTCAGGACTTGATTGAATAATTATATTAAAACTGAGTGAACCCTAATTTTTAAAAATAACATTTATTTAGTGACTTTGCTCCTATAATACTTAAAATAAAACTGAGGACCTCATTTATAAAAACATAACATATATAATGCTTAGTACATACTAACATTAGACAAG
>NC_051409.1:8253104-8253262 GCF_015228065.2 Penaeus monodon | reverse complement strand
CCTAATTTATTTTCAAAATGTTTTGTTCGTACTCTAGAAGTGGAGATTCGAACTTGGTGTTCGAGCGAGATTTGAAACTATGTAACAGCTGGTTTGTGTAATGTGGAACCAAAATGGCATCTGACATCAGAAACCCAAAAATTGGATCAATACTACAC
>NC_051409.1:8252385-8252850 GCF_015228065.2 Penaeus monodon | reverse complement strand
ATGAAAATACTGATTTGTTTAAAATTTAACATGAAGCAGGAGGAACCTACTGATGCCGAGGGCCTGGCATAGAAGGTTTCTATTGAAGATAGATATAAGAAACGGATTTACTGCGATACACCTCTAGTGCATTATTAGTTCCGGTTTGAAAAATCCGGATAAGGATCCTGCCACTCTGTCGGGATTTTCACCAAGCGGCCACGTTCCACACCATCTGGTGCTGTGGCTAATGACAAACAGTGGAGTGCGCAGACTAAACACTGAACCGTGAAAATTATTTTTTATAAGTGTTGTTTTCACTGATTGATAATTAGATATATTTTGTGTATATTGATTTTTTAAAAATAAATCCTAAGCTGTTCTTGAGTTTATGTTAATACCTCTAAAAGGGTAAACTTTGACATCAAAATATCCTGCCTTCACAGGAAAGAACATCCTCATACATGGAAAACAATTATATAAACA
>NC_051409.1:8251126-8252261 GCF_015228065.2 Penaeus monodon | reverse complement strand
CCGCAGTAACAAATGGATTCCTTGGGCACCACTTTCATACTTAGTCTTCATTCCTGCTTTCATATCTTCTATCGAGCAAGATCTCTGTGTTCATATCGATATCAACAGGTAATTTGCATGAAACAACAGATACAATAATTAGAAACTGTAATGATAATTAGAGAACAGTTAATACTGCATGAATATGCTCGGTATGATGTCTTAATTTTTATAACAAGGAGATATATGGTATCATCCTCTCAAGAGATGTACATTGTCAGTTGTTAATCAAAATATCTTACTCACAGCCCCCCCCCCCCACTACTCTCTCTCTCTCTCCAGTAAAGAGCTTCAGGTTGCAGCGTGCAACAATGACATAAAGTAAATCACAAGCTGAAAGGTATATGCATCTTTTTTCACGCTCTGACAGGCCCCGTGGAAACGTTCCAGCGACACAGAAATACTTAACGCTTGCTTGAATTGCCTGGCGTGTTTCCCTTCTGCCTCGTAGCCTTTCGCAAAAGCGCCTTGCAAGTCAATTGCCATTTCACGAATTGCTGAATTCCCTTTCATGGGACACCACAGGTACTCTTACTTGGCTCCTGGTCTCGACTCATTTTATGGATTCGGCATTTCCCATTGTTCTTGTTTCTATTTCCCGGTTATTATCATTTTTTTCGCTTTTCCTTCTTTATTAGCTTCCTTTTTTACGCTCTGTTTCCCTTTCATTGATCTGCATTGTCATCAAAATCAAACGATGAAGAAAATGTCGAGAATTCCGCTTCTCCGTATAGTTAGTTTTCTAATGGATTCATTCGGGGAATTACTGTATAACCTTTGTTCAAGTTCCTCCTATGGTATATGGTGTAAGCACGTTATGTGTTTATTATGGAAGAGGTTGCTTCATGTACATAGGAGAGTGGACATGTGGTGGGAAGTGGACGTCTACGTTGCAATCTAGCCCTTATCTGCCAGGGGGCGGTGCTATAATGAACGTTTGATGATTCCTCGAGTTCTACATGACTGATTCATATATACGTTATTGATAGATGTATAAACATGCATACGTAGTCATACACACACTGTGAAGCCGCACATACGTACACGCTTTACTTTAAAGGGAGAATAAGACTACCTGTCACTCTGGCTTTTTACG
>NC_051409.1:8250711-8251031 GCF_015228065.2 Penaeus monodon | reverse complement strand
ACGCCTTATTAATCCCTCATCTCCCTTTTTTCTCATGTCAGTATCAAATGGGCCAATGAATCTTCACTGTAGCGGCAAAAGAAATCGCCATAAATTCGTCACCTCACTTGTGGAAAATAAGCGGCTGACATGTTTTTCTTTATGCACAGGTAAATGCCCTGCTAATTAGTCACAAATTTTATTTTACACGTAATTACACGCTTTCATTGAGGTGAAGTGTATGAAAAGAGAGCGGAAGGATGGAGGAGGGACTTAGATCGACCGTGTTGTTTCTGTAAATGTGTAAGCGTTCTACATAAATGCATAATACAGGCTCATAC
>NC_051409.1:8250563-8250678 GCF_015228065.2 Penaeus monodon | reverse complement strand
GACAAACAGGAAGTGCATGGCAGGGGTTAAATGGGAGGGGGGGGGGGTAGAGCCAGAGGAAGTTGAAGGGCCAGTGTTATTCGGGGTACCTAGTGTTATTGCTTGGACGATGTAA
>NC_051409.1:8248202-8248921 GCF_015228065.2 Penaeus monodon | reverse complement strand
ACGATGAGAGGTTTCGCGAGGTCGATCACTACAACGAGTGATGCCCGAGACACCAGGGGTGGGTGGGAGAGGGGGTACTAGAGGGTCGTTCCAAGGGAGTCTAAGCAGGGTAGTGCAGGGGTGGTTCCGGGTGTAGGGTTCTAGATGGTCGAAGTCAGGTTTCAGACAAGAGTGCCAAGGCTCACAAAAGTTCTTGGAGAACGAAGACCGATGCGGTTGTTCGGTCTAACCAGAGACGGAAAGGAAATTATTGCACTTTTTTACACCTAGTGATTTATCTGCTTTTGTGTTCTTTTTTTCTT
Organism: Penaeus monodon; assembly: GCF_015228065.2. Taxonomy (NCBI): domain Eukaryota; kingdom Metazoa; phylum Arthropoda; class Malacostraca; order Decapoda; family Penaeidae; genus Penaeus; species Penaeus monodon. The sequence continues at coordinate 8,248,619 of NC_051409.1, read as the reverse complement.
CTCTCCCTTTTTTTTCTTATCAATTATTTTAACTATCATCGTCGTTTTTATCAATATTCTTTCTTGTTTTTATCATCATCATTATATTGGTCGCATTATCATATCTATCACGATTATTTTCTTGTCCAAGATCATCTTTAACATCAGTAGTAGCAGCATTACTTTTTGGTTGTTGTTGTCTCTGATCGTATTCTAACCGTTATCACTGTCGGTTTTAGTTTGCCACTGAACTCTGCGTTATCTTCCCTCCTCTTCCCTTTGCCTGTTGAAGGATCTCTGAATCAGGCGGACGAGGAATATTCAGATTTTCATCATTATTCCCGAAATTACTCAAAATTCTCTCTCGTCTTGGAATCAGTGTCTCGAAAGCATAAAAGAAAACAAATAACTCATCCCTATTAATTCTCTAGAATTCCT
>NC_051409.1:8247610-8248064 GCF_015228065.2 Penaeus monodon | reverse complement strand
AAGGCGAGGTGGAAAGGCATAGGGACTGGAAGGCAGAAGAGAATTGAACTTATTTTGAACTTATTTTTCATGAATATCTGTTAGGGAAAGCTTCTTTTAAAAAGAAAAAACACAAGAGTGTACCAATAATCATTCGGGTAATCACGAGAATGATCCAGTTTTCTATAATCCTTGGGAACATGCACCTAAGCTGTCGTTTTCGTTAATGTATTTCATATAATGTATTTCATCTTTACAAGTATTAAAATTTCAGCCACAAAGATTGACATGAATTTGAATGCTAGAGTACTAGAGTAATGACAAAAATAAAATTTTCACATAATAAAAGCGATTAAGAGGATGATAAGTCATCAAAGCACTGATACTTTTGTGACAGCTGACTGACAGTAGAACCTGTGTAACCGCTATGTTTTTTAATCTTTTAAATATTACCAATTAAATTTGATTTTGCTCA
>NC_051409.1:8247311-8247559 GCF_015228065.2 Penaeus monodon | reverse complement strand
CTAGACATTTTATCTGTAAATGCTCTGGGCAGTATGATATCAGTTGTTCAATCTTAGTCTATAACACAATTACCGATAGCTGTAATGGTAAAAGTGATACTGAGAAAGATACCCATAATAATGCTGATGATAGTAATGATGATACACATAATTAGAATAGTTATTTGTCCCCTTATCAACTCTTCCTTTTATCATTATCAACACTAGTGTCTTCTCACCTCGTTTCCTTTTCTTGTTCTCTCCTTTTC
>NC_051409.1:8247015-8247252 GCF_015228065.2 Penaeus monodon | reverse complement strand
TTTACCCCGCCCCATCACCCTCTTCCAAATTCTCTCCCTCCCGAGGCCGTGCGACGGATCCCTCGACAACAGCTCACTGATGACTCGAGTGATTCGTTGAGAGGAAAATGAGTCCTCGGAAAGACCCACTTCCCCTATTCTTCTCCCTCTGTCCTCCTCTACCCCTCCCCTTTTCCTTGGCCATAGAAAAGGGATTCGTTATTCGGCATTTGATGAAGGGGGCGAAGGGAGGGACTT
>NC_051409.1:8246904-8246970 GCF_015228065.2 Penaeus monodon | reverse complement strand
GCTACGGAGAAGCGATTGTGAGGGCGGAAGGGTGATAGCAACGGAGGATAAAGGGCAGGAAAATCC
>NC_051409.1:8246187-8246881 GCF_015228065.2 Penaeus monodon | reverse complement strand
TCATCGGAGAAGAACTAATGACTAGATTTCTTTCTATTTCTGTGTTTAGCAGCGAGGCCAACGAGTTTTATTTCTGTAGAAAGAGGAAAGTGTAACTTATGATACCATGCACATCGGGTTTGTTGCTAGTCATGATCGTGCCAATCGAAAATTGAGTTTTGCGTCTAAAAATACTTGGGTGTAACGAAACGTACCGGCGTGTCCCTACATATAAAGGCAAAATCCCTACGTTCATTCAACACAAACACACTTTCTTATACAAAAATGCATTTTTTCAGTGACTGATATAATGTGAGCTTTAACGTATTTAAAGAAAATAGGGTTAGTGGTAATTATAACCTTATTCTAATTATTAATGGCCTTGGCACACATGATAGTTACTTTTTCCATTAATAAAAGAAAAAGAATGCATTTATATTTGTATTTTCATCAACAGACGAACCATGCGAATTTCCACACCATTTAAAACAAGACACGAAACCCCGAGTAAGCAGAGACGACCCTTTATTCCAGGCCGGGAAAGCATCGTTTCCCAAGAACCCGAGGCCACGGTGGTCGCATCAGACTATCAGGGGAGTTCCATGCGGCCGCCTGAGGAAAACTAGTGACGCCTTTCAGTAGGAAACATTTAGAATGTGTTTGTTCCACGAACTTTATAGTTCAGAGAAGAGAGCTCGGTTCCTGTAAACTCTTT
>NC_051409.1:8245886-8245966 GCF_015228065.2 Penaeus monodon | reverse complement strand
CTACCTACTCCATTTGTTCTTCCCTTTACCTGCTAGTGTATATATCTACCCTTCTGATCTTTAACTTACCCACATACCTG
>NC_051409.1:8245378-8245860 GCF_015228065.2 Penaeus monodon | reverse complement strand
ACAAAGTGAACAAAGTTCATGAAAAAAATGATGCGAGCGAATTCTCACAAGCAGTTTGGAAAGAATGGTGTTTAAAAAATCAGAAAAAATGACAGATAACGTATAATTCGTAATTCAACGAGAGAGCAAAACTATTGACAATTACACGGAAAAAGGGAAGGTACACAAGCGAACAGACGCAGGAATAGAAGTTCAAATGCAAATCCACAGGCTCCTAAGTGAATCGGGTCGGATTGTAAACTGCACGGAAATTTGCATCCATTAACACGATTACAGGGATCCTGGCGCGGGAACAGGGAAATTAATTCGCGACGAAAACTTAGATTTTCATTAGATATTATCCTAGAAATTACACCTAATCGTAGAAGAGTAAAAAATAAATGTTACGTTTAATTATACTGATAGCTATGTGGGTACTCCAGAAAACAAAGCAGTATAAAAGAAAAATAGATCCTATTTCAACAGAAATAGTTTTGTAGTAC
>NC_051409.1:8244711-8245151 GCF_015228065.2 Penaeus monodon | reverse complement strand
GCCTCTTGCCATGTCAAGGAAGGTTGTAGTTTTAGAGTTTTCTTGCTGATGACGTCAGGTCACACAATCGTGATGTCATATCACGCCATGGTCACGTGATTGTGACGTCATGTCATGTGACCATCACGCCAGAGTCACGTGACAATATCACGTGATTTTCGCACCATTTCACGTGAAAATATCATAGTTTTTTAACATTTGTCACGTTATTTTCCACCCCCTTTTGGGAAAACATGGAGTGGCTATAGTTGTTTGGCAATAGTTACCTGCTTCTCGTGCTTTTGCTAAGTTACCTCTCACGTCATGTGACTCGCGTGACATGACGTGGAATACAGTGGCGAGACCTGATAAAAAAGGTCAAAGAGAAAGCAAGGTAATCACTCACCAGTCAGATTTTGTCTAGCATATTACTCTCCGTTGTTGCATAGCATTTTTTTTGG
>NC_051409.1:8243985-8244180 GCF_015228065.2 Penaeus monodon | reverse complement strand
GGAGCTCCGGTCCTTCCTGCGGGTCTTTGCGGGACGCCACTCCCGGTTTCCCGAGGGGGACTTCTGGTTTACCGATCCCTTTGTCTTCAGCTGTATTTCGAAGACGATGCCTTGGCCTCTGCGCTCCACCTTGCTGGGGACACACCGGCTTCTGTAGTAAACCGCCCTGAATGCTGGGATAAGCATATATATGCT
>NC_051409.1:8243659-8243918 GCF_015228065.2 Penaeus monodon | reverse complement strand
TAGTTCTCTTATGTAAAATAGTTCTATTTACGGTAGTTTTCTTCCAGCTTCATAGTTTTATAATCACAGAAGGTCTGAAATAAAGTTTTAATAATTTTTAATGCTTTCATTACAATCAGCCTAGATCTAAAATAACTATAGTAAGAAATTAAAAGAATAATAAATATTTCTTCCATCATATTCAGATTAGTAGTTATTATTTTTAATTCGGACTGATAGAGTTCTATCAATAAAGATAATTTAAATATCCACTTTTTCA
>NC_051409.1:8241967-8243295 GCF_015228065.2 Penaeus monodon | reverse complement strand
TCAACAACATCTTATGACTCTGACTGCATGCCCTGTGGCACGTCCAGCAGCTTCTGCTGCGATATTTATATCACCATATTTTTCTACAATCTGCTGAGAATTTGGTATCCTTCGTTTCACAATAATTATGGAGAAGCAGACCGGCAATTGCAATTTTGGAACACTTAAGAGGATCATACTAAAATTTCACCAGAATGATGCAGACACCTGAATCTTGCCTTTAATATGTCTGTTCTATCATCCCTTGTTGTAACGGGTTTCTTCTGGTGTTCTTGGGTCCAACAGAGCTGCCTGAAGGTGCGGCTCAAGTGGATAGCCAGAATATCCTGCCAGAAGAGAGAAATAGAAATATTAAGTAACAGTTTTGTAATGCACTGTGCCTTAAAGAGTTTACAAAAGTTGTGACGAGTTTGGTGAATATTTCTCACTCTATTTAGTTTATATCTATACTGAGCAAATTAATTTTAGGTTAATTAGCACGTAAATTTCAAAATGATGCTTCCTCCCCAATATTTTCATTGTCCATAGTAACTATTCAAACTTTAAATACTTTAGTAATACACATATACCATTCTTTCTTTTGGCAAATTATCCTCTTACGGGAAATGATTAAATCAAAAGCACAGCCATACTAGCATATTATTTGCAAATAACTACAGCTGCACAAAACTTAAACCTTGATTTATCTTTAAAATCTGGTACTACCACAAGATTGTCAAGCCACTTACCTAGTAAGTAATTTTCTCCAAATTCCCCTGCCTCAAGTCGAGTACGCAGGCCACAGTTGGACCAAATAAATGAATCATGAGCACTGCTAGGATATCTTTTTTTATATCTTGTTAACAGTCCATCTGCGTTGCAAACTGCCTGTAATTTTAATGAATGAAACCTTTTCCTGTTAACGTAAATGTGTTTATCAACATATGGTGTTTTAATTGCAATGTGAGTACCATCTATAGCTCCTGTGACTTTTTCGGAAGTTTGCAAATTTTGAAAAATCTTGGAGAGTCTTCATTAAATCATTAGCATTTGATGGAAACTTTATTTTTGTTCTTGCCTTTTCAGTCAACACTCTGGTCACTGCTGTAATTATCCTGCTTACACTTGCTTGTGTTAGTCCACATGAAACACCAATCACACTCTGAAATGTTCCGCTAGAATAAAGGCCACAACCAGATTGTAGGTTGGCATTGCGTGTGACCTCCTTGTTGTTCTTCTTAAGTATGGGTCCAACATCTCACAGAGCCACAAAATTTTATGCCTTGGAAATCTGCAGGACCGCAATAACCGGCCATAAATAACATGCAAGGGGTCCAAGGGGTCCCTAT
>NC_051409.1:8241100-8241593 GCF_015228065.2 Penaeus monodon | reverse complement strand
TATCTCGCCCCCTGTTTTCCGAATATTTAAAATTACACTTGCCTGATTTATGCGTAAAAGTTTAGTAACAACGGGGCATAATACGGGCTATTATACGATATCGGTGCTATCCATCTCAAAATTACGAGATTACATGTGAATAAAAACGAGCTCATGATGACACCCTCTGTGTTTGCGTCGAAAGTATTGATGTTTTAAGGACATGGAAAAGCATTATATTACAGACAGTTAATCGTTCAGTTTGAAAAACGGATAATCAAGCCTTTTATTAATCAATCCTTTGACAGTTTCGTGTAACTTTTATCGGGTTTTGTATAATTTTCTGCTGTGATATAAGGAGTGTATAAGCATTCAGATTCACTTAAATTAAAAGATACGTTGAGACACATCAATACTCATCTAGTCCCTGAACACAGATATTCTGATCATCAAATTTATAAGGAGACACAGCAAGGGACACGCCGGATCAGGCAGTCCCCTCGATCGCAATTTT
>NC_051409.1:8239799-8240022 GCF_015228065.2 Penaeus monodon | reverse complement strand
ACAGATAGTAGATTCAGTTCATTTGCAAGATCTGTTACACAATTAGGATTTTCTGCTGAAAGGTTGACAGGGAAGAATTTTATTACATATTTGAGCGTCATTATAAATTGAATCAAAATTCTTCCCCTCTTTCTCTGTGGATTAATTTTAACAAGGTGGCTGTTCTATCGCTCACTAATAATGATAAAAGATTTTTGCATAATATTTGGGGGTTTATAAACAT
>NC_051409.1:8238299-8239549 GCF_015228065.2 Penaeus monodon | reverse complement strand
ACGATAGAAAAATCTGAAAGCGTAATTGAACCTGGAACTTCTATGTTCCAATCTTGCTTTCCAGTTCGTTACTTGTTGCTATCGGTTTTTGGCGTCTCCTTGTGCTTGCTGAATTCCCATTTGTTGCAGATGCTGTGATTCGGTCGTTGTCTGTAAGCGGATTTCCGAACGAGAAGGGGAACTTCAGATTTTGGAATTCAAAGGATGCAGTTCTAGGGACTTTTCCTCCCCTCCCCCCTCTCTGTCTATCTATTTTTCCTCCTAAATTTATAAGATATCAATGCGTAAGAAACGAACAATAAGCAACAGACATTGCTAACTCGAGACCAGCGTCGATCCTAATAACAGGGAAAAGGTCCGCATGCTGTCTTGCGCTTCCCTTGGCGGATTTAAACGAATCACTTCGACGATGAGCGACGAGCTTTTCTTCTTATTTCGGACATTTTCCTTGACTCAGAATATTTAAGAGATTTTCTTGGCTGTATGAAATTCTAAATAAATTCAAAAATAGTTTCGTCAAAGTTGTCCATTAACGCGTCCGAATGCTTTGTTTTGGAACGGTCCTCCATCTTATATATAAGATAAAGTCGATTTTATAGAAGGGTGTTTGTATATGCGAGTGATATCCTACTTCTGTATTATCCTTTTAAAATAGTATTCCTAAATTCACATTTACTAACAAAATTACACACTGAACATGAGAGTTTAGCCCATGAGGATAAATCGAAGCAATCCTGCGACTCCCCAAACCCAACTCCAAGAACTTTGTTTAGCCTCAAGCGCACTTTCGAAATACTTGCAACAGTTCTTGCTTTGTTGGATTTCTTGGAGTGTGCGCACCCGAAGATAAGGCCGTAGCATGCTATTCGCTTCTCTAGTCTGTCCATTTTGATCACGTTCGAATTATTTAATCATTTGTGTATATGACAAACTTACAAATAACTGGAATTCTCCCTCGTAATCTCAGCAAAGTGCTACATGCATGCCGGGCGTTTCTCCTTGCTTGTGTTGCGAGCTCCCAAGACTTAGCATGCTAACCCACTGGCGACAAATCTAAGCAAATGATTTCAGGAAGGGAAGTCTGTAATACTTGCCAAACATTTGATTTCCGTTATTGCAGTTATTTCAAGATTTATGATACATTTGAACTTTCACGGTATTTGATGATTTACGATACTGAATGCTAAATTTTCAATGCATATTATGTGTTGGGTATGAAATATCGTTTTCCCTGCATATTTATATTTTAC
>NC_051409.1:8238005-8238256 GCF_015228065.2 Penaeus monodon | reverse complement strand
TTTCTCTCTTCCTCTACATTCATTTCTCTTGCTGTCTCCCACTAATATGATTTGGCAAGGAGGGGGAGGGGAAATTAATTAATAAAACTGAAAAGAAGTGAGAAAGAAGAAGAAAGGGAAATAAAACTAAGTCAAGTGAACGAAAACAGAAGGAACAAAATAAATGTACAAGAAACACGAAATAGAAAGAATGACTCAGAGCGAGACGTTTCCTGACGAAAATTAGACCCGACACTATTCATTATGATTAT
>NC_051409.1:8237748-8237820 GCF_015228065.2 Penaeus monodon | reverse complement strand
TTACAGTTTATACAAGATAAACAAAAGACAATAAGTGTGCATCCTCAAGAAACGGAACATTGGATTGGTTTT
>NC_051409.1:8237549-8237671 GCF_015228065.2 Penaeus monodon | reverse complement strand
CGAATGTTGAAGGTTCGTTTCACTTCCTTAAAAAGAAAAGGGGAGACTGAAAATGTTTGAGACCACCATTTGCATCGTTATAGTATCATATATATACCTGATCTATCATTTTCATGATATTA
>NC_051409.1:8236831-8237470 GCF_015228065.2 Penaeus monodon | reverse complement strand
CACACACACACGAAAGCATTGAAAGAAAATGTGCTCCCTCACTCCTCCCCCTCCCTCCCTCCTCCCCCTCCTTCACTCCTCCCCCTCCCTCACTCCTCCCCCTCCCTCACTCCTCCCCCTCCCTCACTCCTCCCCCTCCCTCGCTCCTCCCCCTCCCTCACTCCTCCCCCTCCCTCACTCCTCCCCCTCCCTCCTCCTCCCCCTCCCTCACTCCTCCCCTCCCTCACTCCTCCCCCTCCCTCACTCCTCCCCCTCCCTCGCTCCTCCTCCTCCCTCACTCCTCCTCTCCCTCACTCTCACTTCTCCCCTCCCTCACTCCTCCCCCTCCCTCACTCCTCCCCCTCCCTCACTCCTCCCCCTCCCTCACTCCTCCCCCTCCCTCGCTCCTCCCCCTCCCTCACTCCTCCCCCTCCCTCACTCCTCCCCCTCCCTCGCTCCTCCCCCTCCCTCACTCCTCCCCCTCCCTCACTCCTCCCCCTCCCTCACTCCTCCCCCTCCCTCGCTTCTCCGCCGACGTCCCTCGCGGTCCTCTTTCAGCGCCTCCTGTCTCGGCTTTTCTTGGGCTAGCGCTGAAGGGACCTTCCGCCGGGTATATAACTGTCTGTTTTATTCTGTCTGTCACGTTTAGCCGCTCTATGC
>NC_051409.1:8236613-8236692 GCF_015228065.2 Penaeus monodon | reverse complement strand
AAATTTTATATACCTTGAGAGTGAAGTATTTCAAAACTCCAAGCGATTCAAAATTGACCGAACTATTCATTATGATTAC
>NC_051409.1:8236428-8236500 GCF_015228065.2 Penaeus monodon | reverse complement strand
TTACAGTTTATACAAGATAAACAAAAGACAATAAGTGTGCATCCTCAAGAAACGGAACATTGGATTGGTTTT
>NC_051409.1:8236230-8236350 GCF_015228065.2 Penaeus monodon | reverse complement strand
CGAATGTTGAAGGTTCGTTTCTTTCATAAAAAGAAAAGGGGAGACTGAAAATGTTTGAGACCACCATTAGCATCGTTATAGTATCAAATATATACCAGATCTATCATTTTCATGATATTA
>NC_051409.1:8236077-8236154 GCF_015228065.2 Penaeus monodon | reverse complement strand
CACACACACACGAAAGCATTGAAAGAAAATGTGCTGGCAATCCCTAGTTAAGGAAAATTACACCAACCCTAGACAAT
>NC_051409.1:8235617-8235824 GCF_015228065.2 Penaeus monodon | reverse complement strand
TTGAAGATCCATTCGTTCATGTACATTCTCATATTAAGATTTTGTTTGCAATTTTCACCCATTTAGTATACACCCTCAAAATTTTTGGCGTTTTTTTTCTCTCTATTTTTATATCAATAGTGTGTTAAGATTCAAGCTCTGGATTTTCGGGAAAACCTTTCGAAGATCACTTCGCACCGAGATCGCCAATCCTCCGAGAGAGAGAGC
>NC_051409.1:8235473-8235596 GCF_015228065.2 Penaeus monodon | reverse complement strand
TCGTGAAGCTTCTGTCGCCTTTTGTATCAAATGTGTCGTAATGCGCCGTTGTCTTCATACATATTTCAGGTGTGATTTAAACCACAAAAATAAAGAGAAGGAGCGATTTTATTATCCCCTCTT
>NC_051409.1:8235076-8235205 GCF_015228065.2 Penaeus monodon | reverse complement strand
AAACGCTGACAGACAGAATAAAACAGACAGTTATATACCCGGCGGAAGGTCCCTTCAGCGCTAGCCCAAGAAAAGCCGAGGCAGGAGGCGCTGAAAGAGGACCGCGAGGGACGTCGGCGGAGGAGAAAG
>NC_051409.1:8234560-8234642 GCF_015228065.2 Penaeus monodon | reverse complement strand
TAATAGGGTAACTAAGGGTGATAAGGGCGAATGGTCATTTTCCTCCCTTCTTGTCTTCTCCCAGTTTATTGTTCTTTTCGTT
>NC_051409.1:8234103-8234500 GCF_015228065.2 Penaeus monodon | reverse complement strand
CCGAGGGACCTTAAGATACAAACGAAATGATTGTACACCATGCAGGAGGCAAAAGATAAAGGAACAAAAAATATAGTTCTTTCCTCGAGTGGAATCTACAAGTGGGGTGCAAGACACGCAAGGAGAAGGAATAGGGAGGAGAAGAAAGAAGTGACAAAAGAGACAGAGTAAACGAAAGAAAAAAAAGCGTGTGCATGGGCGTAGGGAGGAGCGCTCGTTGGCTACTGTGGGCGAACGTAGTCGAATGTTATATACATTTTTGTTTTTAATGATATTATCAATTAAACCTGGGCTGGGAAATGCTAAGATGGATGTTAACGGCGGTACGTGGTCCCTCGTCTGTTCTTTGAAATTTACATAGAAACGGGAAGGAGGGAGTTTGATAAATAGGTAGATA
>NC_051409.1:8233556-8234018 GCF_015228065.2 Penaeus monodon | reverse complement strand
TTGGGGGGTGGGGGAGTAAGAGTTACAGAAAAAGACTTACCCTGGGCAAAGCGCACCAACAGTAGAGCTGACAGAACGTTACGTGAGGCGTTGCGTGGCGGAGACGGCGATATGTGTGAGCTGCCCGCGTATGAACACACGAAACGACAGCCAACATACAGCCTCAGAAAGTGCGTCTTTCTGAACCGCAGGATTTTTCTTTTTATTTCCTATCTTTGCCAGTCATTAACATGAGTAATAATGATATCGCCTAGATCAGCTAACGGCCCTTGTTACATTCTCCTTCAGTAAGTCGTCTCTTGAGAAGTCAGTGGTGTCCGTCGGGCAGTTTGTTTGCAATAATGAGCTCATTGGTGCATCGCGCGGCGAAACCGGTCACGCGAGCGTTTTGAGCCAGAGCGAAGAGCAATGTGCAGAAAAGCTCAAGTGAACGCGAGGGTGGATGATAGACAGAAAATAAGT
>NC_051409.1:8232881-8233425 GCF_015228065.2 Penaeus monodon | reverse complement strand
CGGGAAAAGAGATGGAGAAAGAAATCAGCGCAACATCTAAGCATGAAAAACAAGCCCCATAAGTCAAGCTTTCCCAGGCACTTTCGTATGACAAGCTTCCCATTTCCTCCACTCAGGACTAATGCCTGGTCTTAAAGGGACATATTTTGGGCTGACTCTTCCCAAAAATAAACTACCTAACCTTAATGAGAAAAAGAAAGAAAAAAAAGATACTTTCGCGGGAATAAACCGTTCACTTTGTGAATATATTTATGTAAAATTGTCATTCACGATATCCAGTAATAGCTGGTAATTGTTGCTTGATAATTAATTTTGATGCCGAGTGCAATCAGTCATTATAGAGCTGACGAACTTAATCACGCCAATGATTATAATGAGGAAAGTTCATACCTACATCACGCACAGCGCCACATAGTCCAAGAGCTAGCCAGGATTATTAACCCTAAAAGTGCAAAGCTTTCTAAATATTTTTAGTTCCTACATGGCAGAAGACTCTCAGAACTGTCTTATAAAATTCCAGTGGTGGGTGTGCATGTTATGACGT
>NC_051409.1:8232636-8232852 GCF_015228065.2 Penaeus monodon | reverse complement strand
AAAATGCAAATTAATTTTCACCCCCTACTATTATTCTGTTTTAAGTGTGTGTCTGTATGCGTGTGTGCAGACTTTAGGGTTGCAGACCAGTAGTCCAAAGCAATTAATAATATTTTTGTAATACTCCGACTATTACGAGAATTTCATGGATAACTCCCCGACTGTTAGCCTAAACCCCTTCATACGGTTTTCTTAATCCTTATAAAAGTAACTTTT
>NC_051409.1:8232001-8232136 GCF_015228065.2 Penaeus monodon | reverse complement strand
ACCATTTCTACCATCGCGACGCCTCCTGCCTGGGGGGAGGCGTCGCCTGGCCGCTGGGACGAGCACTCTCGCACAAGGTTCGTTCCAGCGTTTTGCGATGTGTTCCTGTTGCTATTTTGTTGATAATTATACCAT
>NC_051409.1:8230819-8231676 GCF_015228065.2 Penaeus monodon | reverse complement strand
GTCAGAGAGAAGAGAGATTGAGTACACTATAGTACACTTTACAGCCTCACTAGTTTATATACCTTTGAAACCCCGTTCTTTTCGCAGTGCGCTCACTGCATCAAAAGGTTTCTCGTGGAAACTATGATCCGAACTTTTAGCTCTACTAAGGGAAGCTTTGTCTGCCTTCTCCTATTGCGAAGACGTCTTGTAAAAGACCGGACTTCTTTACTGCTGATACTAGAGTTTCTGAATACACTACGTACTGCCTCCATTACAACGTGCATTTGCATCGTTCCTTCTTTTGTCTGCTTTTAAAACTGACACGACCCACGTGCCATACGGACCCGGTAAACCTATTGAACATCGTGCACTTTTTTACGATACAGGATCAGTATAACCGCATTACATGCCGAGTACTCAGGAACTAAAATAAAATAATGTATGAATAGTAAGATGATTAAAATATATATCTTAATTTACTGCAACATATGCCAATTTCCACGGCATAATCCTGATAACCAAACAGAGTTCTCAGAATCGCTTGTCAACATAGAAAACTGAGTTTATAAAGATTTGAATTCCAATGTATGTGAAGGATTCCGATTCGCTTAAAAGTGAACCAGCGTCATCTCGCATAAGATCTACAAGAACAATGCTTATGATTCCGATGCGAAAAAACATTACAGCATAACTCACATTGCTATTCCTGTTTTATTACATTCGGGAAAATTAATTACGTTTGTTACAGTAACAATAGTAGTATTTGCATATTTCTAGAGAAGTAATTACAAAATATTTTTCTTGACCACGTGTCTTCACTTTAAAGTTTCATCACTTTTTTATTTGTGCGTTTATGGCTGAAGTTATGAGATGGA
>NC_051409.1:8230054-8230734 GCF_015228065.2 Penaeus monodon | reverse complement strand
TACATTTATACTTACACTTGCACATATGCAGGCACACGTGCAAACACTTGACACAAATAAATTTTTACACTCACAGGACACATCAGTGTACACGCACATATATATACGCTTATTACTCATACACACGAATTCTAAATTTCTATAAGTATATCTGTGAGTGAGTGCATGTTGAAGACTAATAAAATAATGATTTTATATAATTTAGAATGCAGATCCCTTAAAAAATAAATAAAAAAATCTACATGCAAGTCTACTGTTCGAAAACGCCAATCGCCATCGATCAAAGCAGTCCCGCTGTTGCTAATTACAGCGTTTCCCTAGAGAGGGTGTTGGGTGTCTAGCGGGAAATGAAATCGGTTCGGGGGATTTAGCCTTTTAATCATTTTCGCTGAATATGGGAGATAACCTGAATATATGCACGTTGATAAGCTTTCAGAAAAAAATCTAATCTTAAGTTTATAAATATTATCTAACCATTTATTTTTCTTGCTTTGTCATTTTCACGGTATCCTGTAAATCCTCAGTGCTTTCATCGTCTCTCTCTCTCATTCCAAACACAACACATTCCTCATCGCCCTCAAAGGCATCTAAGGAAATGAACCTCTGATCTATCTCTGGCTGTCTCCTGCACGAGTCCGTTTACCTGCCTCTTTGAAAATATATGTAGATTCGTGTATCGC
>NC_051409.1:8229441-8230029 GCF_015228065.2 Penaeus monodon | reverse complement strand
ATATAAAGGCAAAAACAATAGCTTAACCTGATTGTGAATGTTGCCCCCAACTTGTTATTAATATCGCGGGGTCGGGCGTGGAAGGGAAAGTAATTTAACAGGATTCTGATGCTTCCAGGCAATGCAGGTTTAGAGTGTTTAAAGGTGACAACTGATTAACTGAAGAAAAGATCATCAGTTAAGGCAGTGATATCTAATCGATAGACTCTGTAATCTATGTAAATAAAATAAGATAAAAAGGGTATTTTTAAAAATCGATTAAATCAATAGGGAATCACATAACATTACAGCATATAGAAATTTAATTCAGATACGTCCAACAAGAGAGAAGAATGAGAAGGCGGTAAAGAGGAAAAAAGAGATAAAAAGATCAAGTAAAAAAATTAAAAGGAGACGAATAAAGAATCGAGAGGACAAATAAAAAAAAGAAGTGATCAGACGGTCTCGTAGCTGAACCCTACACGCTTTTTGGGGAAAGAAAGAAAAAGAAAAAAACAAGAACGCGGCAACGAGAAGAAAACAAATAAACTGCATCTTCGTTTGCTTGTTTTTTTTTATGTTTTTGTATTTCAGTTTCGTATTTCTACA
>NC_051409.1:8229252-8229331 GCF_015228065.2 Penaeus monodon | reverse complement strand
ATGCGTGTTTCTTTTCTCGTAATGTCCATTTGATATTTACATAGCACTTTTTTGAACCTCCTTTCACCTCTTCCTCTTG
>NC_051409.1:8228098-8229010 GCF_015228065.2 Penaeus monodon | reverse complement strand
GGTGCCTCTCACAACGATTCTTTCATCCTGCTGCCAACCTCAAGCAAGCTCCTCTTGACCCGCTGGCTTCCCTTCCCTTTTCTGAAGTTCCTTTGCGCATTCCTCCCTCCTCAAGTAGGGTGGAGGAGTGGAAGAAAGGTTCACTGTATGATTTTTCTCTCTCTCTTTTGTGTGTGCATCTAACTGCTTCTCTTTATAACATTGATCCTGCCGATGTTGCCATAGCTGCTGCTGCTGCTAGAAATCACGATTACGTCTGATTCGCGACACGAAAAAACACGCGCATGGTTTCATACCCGAAATAAGACTCATTAATTCAGGTCTAATAAAATTATGTTGTCATTACTTTCCTTATAAAGCTTGACGTCATATTGATTTGTTACAAACAAGGTTCATGCATACGGTGTATGCTGCAAACATTTCAACGACTATGAAATAAAGAAGCAGCATCGATCAAGGCGTATAGTTTACCTTAATAAATTATATATTCCCAGTCAGCATTGTGACGCACTGGTGAATTATTTGTGTAAATCAAGTACAACCGTAGTAACGATAATGATGCAACTTGATTTTTTTTTTTAAAGATGAGACAGCAATTTCAAATTCACTGATCAATAATTTTACGCGCCCTCTGCTTCCACTTTTAGTCATTCACACGATCTAAATTTCCCTTCGCCAGTCTCCTCCCTCCTCGCTTCACACGTCTTCAACTCATATTTCCCTTCGCCTTCCATTCGTCATTGCCAAACACCGAGAAATATCAATTCCTCCTTTCCCTTCTCCTTCTCAGAACAGATTCCGTTGGGTGTGGGTCGTGGGGTCGGGTCCCGGGCTTCTGGTTTTGGCTTGGAAGCTTTTCTTGCATTTTTTTCCTGTTGTTTGTATGCTGTTCGTTGTTGTCGTCGTTCGCCT
>NC_051409.1:8227866-8228048 GCF_015228065.2 Penaeus monodon | reverse complement strand
TATTGAAATTGTAATGAATCATTGTAAACTAAATACAGTATCCTTTTCGAAGACAACAATTGCTTCACAGTTTAAATATATAAACTAGAGTACATCAAAAGGGAGAAAACAGTAAAGACACACCGACATATACGCCAAAAAGAACACAGTTAGAAAATAATATTGATAATTACAAAGATGGA
>NC_051409.1:8227480-8227834 GCF_015228065.2 Penaeus monodon | reverse complement strand
GAAACACCAAAGTTAAAATTTGAATAAACCAACATAACTGCATTCTCACTCCCCTCGACTATGTAAACCTGAAAAAAGACTAGGCCAAAAAAAGAATAAAGTGCCTGTTGAGATCCCATGTAGCTCCATTACGAAAGCATTAAAGGGGAAATTGCCCCATAGCCTTTATTGGGCATAATTATGACTTCCTTCCCTGTCATTTTTCAGTATTTCTCTCATCAGGAAAACTCATTAGTGTTAAATGGTTTGCTAAAACTGTGTTCCTTATCTCGTTATTCACACGAAAATGGAGAGAAGAGTGAAGGTCTTAAAGAGGAGAAAAATAACCGTTAAATAGGAATCTCTCACTCTGTC
>NC_051409.1:8227326-8227453 GCF_015228065.2 Penaeus monodon | reverse complement strand
AAAAACTCAACCTAATATTCTCCTTGCTTCCTGCTTTCTCCGCCCACATTAGCCTCGAGCAGCCATGGCGTCATAAAACAAATGGCACTTAGACAGGAGAAACTGACGTTATTATATGTAGCCTCAT
>NC_051409.1:8227217-8227284 GCF_015228065.2 Penaeus monodon | reverse complement strand
ATTAACATAATAATTTAACTGGGCAATTGAATATCTAATTAATACTTTTGCATGTCTGTCTGTTACT
>NC_051409.1:8226498-8227142 GCF_015228065.2 Penaeus monodon | reverse complement strand
TCTGGATATATGCAGATCGGCAATTTATTGCTTAAGCACGAGTAGCTGGTCATTTTATCTACCGACACAGATAACTATAAGATAGTCTAACTCGCTGTCTCAGTAAGTCAGCAGTATTCTTGCTTATATTGTACTGATTCTAACTTTAATTAACAATTTAATCAAAAATTAAATTTACATATATCTTATCATTATAAAATCTATTTGAATGTCGCGTTCACTTCAACAAATAACTTCAATCTTATACTTCGCTCTTGCTTGTTCTCATACCTTATTTAATATTTCATCATTTTCCCATCATTTACGTTTTTTAAAGCTCTTGTATACGAAAGAGTTTTTTTCGTCAAGAGAAAGGAATTTAAGAACGATCAAATGATAATTACGAGAAGCAATATTTTGATTTTCTAAATTGTCAAGGATCCGCAGATCTTCCTCCCGATAGAACCTTCCTAAAACACGCGTGCACAGTTATTATTAATCAAAAAGTATAAGTAATGATGAGTGTTAATCTTAATATTATTATTATATATTATTTTTTTTTTTACATGGTTAATTCTTAGTTAATTTTCAAATATTTGCGATATTTCCAGTAAGTCTTATTTGACAGGAAAATGTATATCATTCAGTTATCAAAGTTCTTTTTT
>NC_051409.1:8226232-8226365 GCF_015228065.2 Penaeus monodon | reverse complement strand
AATTTAAGTAAGGATACACATTTATGAGTAATAATGTTGATAACGAGGGCGATGTACCAAGGGAAGCAACAACTAGAAAAAGAGGTAGGTGACAGATTGATCGCATGAAATCCACCCAAGAGAATGAAGCGCA
>NC_051409.1:8225276-8226175 GCF_015228065.2 Penaeus monodon | reverse complement strand
TGCGTCTCACTTATCACTTGGAATTTCTCTTTGCCAAAAGGAATTTACTCGTATATCACTTCTCTCCCGCTGGCCAGCATGGACACTGCGAGGCAACGCGTATCGTGCTTAGAAAAGTTATTATGATATAACCCACTTTTTTGTTTCGTTCGTATTTGTCTTTCTGATTTTGTCTTTGCATGCGAGTGGTTTGTAAATGCGTCTGATTTTAAAAGCACTCCCAGAAACACCCAAAACCACCGAGTTCTTTTCCGTTCGCATGATTTTAGCAGAAGGACGGGGGGAGGGACTGACACAAGTGCTGATTGGATTATGCTTGCATTAGCATCAGAATTTCCAAGCCAGGCTTTCGCTATAAGAGATCAAAAATACCATATTCCATGGAGCAGTTAAAATCTTAAGCAATTGTTGCTCGAGAATGATACTGCATTGGATTTATAAGGATTCATTGCAGCTGCTACCAATCGCACTGCTCCTCCTACTACTGCTTCTATAATTACTGCTAACAATGTTAATGATACTGGCATTCAAACAGCAAACAAGCAAATAACGAACAAGCAAGACAAATAGCCAGACTAACCCTATTGAAAAGGCCCGGGACCCGACCCCATGACCTTCACCTCCCAAGCGGAATCTGTTCTGAAAAGGAAGAATTGATGTTTATCGACATCTGGCAATGACGGATGGAAGGCGAAGGGAAATACGAAGACGAAGCACGCGTGAAGCGAGGAGGGAGGAAATGTAGGCTTATCTCAACCCCGTCTGATTCCTCTTGTCGTCCTGTCTCTTTGTCTTCCTTCTCTTTCTCCCTGTCTCTTCCCCTTACTGTCTCCCTTCCCCCCCACCCTCCCTCAACTTCTCTCTCTTTTCTTCCCTCCCCTTCTCCTCCTTCTCCAACT
>NC_051409.1:8224882-8225180 GCF_015228065.2 Penaeus monodon | reverse complement strand
ATCTTTGCTAAATTTCAGAACTTTTTCTGACCAAGAATCTGAGCGACTCAAGGCCATTCTTCTATTTGTGTGTGTGTTAATTGAAACTAGATTCTCAAACATACACATGAGCTCATATTTCTTACTGAACGATTCCTATCAAAATGTTCAAATTCCTAGAGAGGCCAAGTCATCCGGAATATCTAGGCGAGAATGATTGCACATGAGTGCAAACATCAAGCTTGAAGCAACTTTCTGGACTACTGCAAGAATTATTCGTACCGCTGGTAGAATATACAAGTTATGACAAAGCGATATA
>NC_051409.1:8223884-8224493 GCF_015228065.2 Penaeus monodon | reverse complement strand
CTTAAACACAGTATTGACATTTAAAAGACGTAAATAAAACAAGATATATTTTCTATTAATTTCCCCCTCTCTCTGATTTACAGGTAAAACGTCATTTCCCAGGATTTCCATCTGAGAGATTTCATTTAATTTCCAATATTAAATTCTTTCCTATACCAGAACATTCTCCCTTCTGGATGTATGCTCAAGTGCACCCATATATGCTGCTCTAAATGTACACGTTTCAAGCAGGTTATCAAACGAAAGAATATAATGCGCATATCTGCAAAAATTGCAATATGAAAAATACTTCATAGCAGTCTAGACAGCGTTCGCAAACCTCTGTTGAGTGCAGTACCGGCTGAATGGCTGTGCATCGTCTGGCATTCTCTCATAGAGGAAAATCATGGATGTAGTATCTGGAGCTCTGCGTCCACAGGAAAGTAGGAATATGAGTCAAGATTCCTTATTATTCATTATTTCTTCTGCGCACAAGAAAGAGGAAACAGGAAAAAGTTTGAGTGATGAAAGGCCTGGTTCCGAGGTAGACCTGAAGCAGAACTAAGATTTCTGGGAGGAATCAGATCACGTTATCTTGCCTTTTTTTACGTCTTCATGCTGTCCTCTTAC
>NC_051409.1:8222488-8222973 GCF_015228065.2 Penaeus monodon | reverse complement strand
GAATGATCATGTGTTCTCGAGTCATTGATAGTCAAAATGTGCAAATTATTACCACAAAACGTATGTTCTTGAAATAAAATGAAACAATATATCAGTCACTGAAAATCGGCATTTTTGTATATAAACCTTTGTAATTTGTCTTTTGTAAGTAGGGACATTTCTTAACATCTAAGGATTTTTAGACACAAAACCCAATTTTGGATCATGACTGCGTTGTACCTTACACTTTCCTCTTTCCACAGAAACAAATCCACGGTGGCCTCGCTGCTGGAAACACAGGAACAGAAATCTAGTCGTTAGCTCTGCTTTTCCTGCCCTTTATCCTCCTTTGACTTCACCCTTTCCGCCCTCACACTTGCTTCTCCGTAGCTCCTTTCCTCTTCCTTCTTTCCACTCTTCCCCTACCCTTCCCCTGACGTTCTTCCCTTGACCCCTCCTCCCTTCATCAAATGCAAAATAATGAATCATTTTCCATTGTTCTGGCT
>NC_051409.1:8222252-8222394 GCF_015228065.2 Penaeus monodon | reverse complement strand
TGGGTCTCTCCGATGACTCATTTTCCTCTCAACGAATCACTCGAGTCATCAGTGAGCTGTTGTCGAGGGATCCGTCGCGCGGCCTCGGGAGGGAGAGAATTTGGAAGAGGGTGATGGGGCGGAGGTAAAGCGTTTATACGAG
>NC_051409.1:8222092-8222163 GCF_015228065.2 Penaeus monodon | reverse complement strand
TGGGAAGTAGTTTTGATAATGATAATGATAAAAGGAGCTGATTAGGTGACAATAACTACTATAATAATGTG
>NC_051409.1:8221764-8221913 GCF_015228065.2 Penaeus monodon | reverse complement strand
CGCTACTATCTCTTACATATACAACCCACTTCCTTAACTCATACGTATCCCTTGTGTATCTGCAATTATTTTGCTTTTAAGGTGAATGAAAACGACGAGAGGCCATTGGTACAAAACGTATTACCAAGAAATACAGTGTTAATCGTTAT
>NC_051409.1:8221479-8221737 GCF_015228065.2 Penaeus monodon | reverse complement strand
AGAACAATAAAAATATTTAAAGAAGACACAAAATACTGTATTCAGAAACTCCAGAATCTGCAGTAAGAATATTTAGTCTTTTCAATAACATTCTCGCAAAAAAAATCCATTGAGAACGTACACAAACTTTTTTCTCGGTGGATGAAAGAAGTGAATCCTTTTGCAATGCGCGACACGTAGTCACCGCGAGAAAACCCTTTAATGCAATAGGCGCACAGCAAGAAGAATGGGATATAAAAGGTGCACAATCTGGTTAGA
>NC_051409.1:8220988-8221215 GCF_015228065.2 Penaeus monodon | reverse complement strand
AACAAGTAAATAATGCTGAGGAAGATGAAGTGTTTTAGTTTAAAAAAAAAAGGCAATGAATTATCACTTCAATTCCCGTTCCTTCCGTGCTGAATTACTCGGCCTCAATACGCCATCAAAATGCAAATAGATACGCAAGTACCAGGCCTTAAGGGAGCCTCTGTATTAATATTGCCCTTGTAGTTAAAATTGAATCCATGTTTTAACCCCATGTAAATTGCATTCTA
>NC_051409.1:8220728-8220825 GCF_015228065.2 Penaeus monodon | reverse complement strand
AAAACTAAGAATGACACTGAACGGTAGTAGTACACGTTTTAAGGATATACTTACTGTATCCATATCGGAGATAGACTTCATTAGAAATGGCCGTATA
>NC_051409.1:8220446-8220613 GCF_015228065.2 Penaeus monodon | reverse complement strand
TGCGGGTCTCCTCACGCAAGTTTGGTTCTGTGGTTCGATGATTAATGAGCGTCTTGTTATTTGGTGGTCCCCAAATTTTGAAAGAAATAAGAGGCAAAGAAATGGTCCTTGTAAATAGGTAAGTATATAGACATACCCGTGTACACTTACTGCGCATATGAATACAT
>NC_051409.1:8219854-8220035 GCF_015228065.2 Penaeus monodon | reverse complement strand
GTATATGGTATCGTCTTCTTATTATCATTATTATTTTGCATCATTTAATTATACATTTTTGGCCCATAGAACTTTACATTCTATGAGGGTGCTGTTCCTAGTCGGGTATCTTCCATTTCTTAGGTAAAGGGAAAAAAAAATTATAGCTAATGCGTTTAGACCTTTTAAATTAAAATTTGAA
>NC_051409.1:8219653-8219781 GCF_015228065.2 Penaeus monodon | reverse complement strand
AATTTTGTTAGTTTTAATATAAAATCCTTGATATATATTGGTGGTAATGGATACATTATTTGTTTATTTCAATGTAGAATCATGTATTCAGCTTTCTTGTGTTTAAAGCTAGTTTGTTTGCAGCAAAT
>NC_051409.1:8219268-8219386 GCF_015228065.2 Penaeus monodon | reverse complement strand
CTGTAGCAATCTGCCTGTTCCTCCGTTCACCTCCCACACCCCTCCCCACGGCCCCATTGCCTTCCCTCCTATTCCCTGCCCATCTAATGCCCACCTGCTTCTTCAGCGTGGGAAAACG
>NC_051409.1:8219042-8219248 GCF_015228065.2 Penaeus monodon | reverse complement strand
GCGCGCGCTCAGACAAGTTTAGGTAAACTGATAATTACAGATTCTAGTTTAGTTTTCGTGGCACATTAACAGCCTTCTTTAATTCTATCAGGAAATTAATTGAATAATTCGGAGTCATCAAAGTACTTCATTATCAACAGAGCTATAGAATATATTTGATCAGCGGGAAAACTTCAAGGTAGATGGAAAAGAGGATGATGAGAGCT
>NC_051409.1:8218666-8218999 GCF_015228065.2 Penaeus monodon | reverse complement strand
CTTTGTCTACAGACCATAGTTTTTATAGAACTTGCTGTGACATTTGATATAATTATTACCTTTGTGTGCATAAAACGTAATAATGCATCCAAAAACTACAGTACTTGCTGTATTAAAATCTGGAGTGCTTTACAAAACGCTTCAGCAATAGTAATTTGAACTGCAAATCTTTCCTTACAATAGGACACCCTGAATCCTTTTGTAACATGAGGCTCCCTACTACTACGATTTCTTAGAAGCTGTTTAGAGAGAATGTGACTTTTTTTAATAGAAGCAATTTATACCATATACAAAAGAGATCTTAATTCATAATGCTCATAAAGACGACTGGCT
>NC_051409.1:8214944-8215296 GCF_015228065.2 Penaeus monodon | reverse complement strand
GCGACATAAAGATTTTGTGTGGATGTTCGCATGCGTGTGAGGCCGAGAAATATATTAGATACTAGAACGTTAAGGAACAAAAGCGAATTAACTCAAGCATCGTTCAAGTATGCACGAAACGCCGATTGATCCAATTTCATGAATGAACACATCACTTCACACACATTTTCTGAATCAACTATGCCTCTGATAATATTCTGTTTCCATGATATAGAACTGCATGCAGCGATGTGGTGTAATTTCCAACAGAGAGTTTTAATTATATAAAGCGCTGTTAAAATACACAAGATAGGACACACTGACGTAAATGGGGATTATGAAACTTGTAACGGATATATAACTCAAATATACT
>NC_051409.1:8212651-8212829 GCF_015228065.2 Penaeus monodon | reverse complement strand
CAAGCAGAGATAGGCAGTATCGCGATGCATATCGATCGTTACTTTTGTAATGGTATCGGTATCGCTTTTGCTACTCAATGACAGTATCGTTTTAGCGGTATCGATAGGGTATTTTTCTCAAGATGTAACGATGAAAATCGATAAATCGATACAGATCCATTTGTATAACTCATTCCCC
>NC_051409.1:8211849-8212005 GCF_015228065.2 Penaeus monodon | reverse complement strand
GACACAAAAAGTGGGCAATAATCGTATTATCTTTACCAAGCACAACACGATCAAGCCATTTTCACTTGTAAGTTTTTTTTTTACCAAAAGGAATTTACTCATATACAATATTCTTTTTGTTAAAGAGAATTTCGAAGTGATAAATGAGACTCCAAA
>NC_051409.1:8210990-8211413 GCF_015228065.2 Penaeus monodon | reverse complement strand
AAAAACTTAGATAATTGAATGATATACATTTCCTGTCTATAAGGCCTTCCTTGAAGTATCGCAAATCTTTTAAAATTGATTAAGAATGTGTAAACAAAATTTTCAATCTTAAGATTAACTCATTATTACTTAAATTTTTTCTTTATTTTAATCCGCGGGTGTGTGTGTGCTTTAGGAAGTTCTGGCGGAAGGGAGTTCTACATATTCTTGAATATTTAGAAAATCAAAAGGTTGCTCCTCGTAATTATGTCGTTTTAACTTCTTAAATTCATAGCCGATTCTCTTTTCAGTCTTTTGACCAATATGTGCATATATGTCGGTGGTGGGTGAAAATATTTCCTAAATTCAAATTTACCAACCGTAGTGATTAGTAAGAACTGGGTAGATCTATGAATATATCCTTTCCGTATACAGGCGCCGTAC
>NC_051409.1:8210068-8210913 GCF_015228065.2 Penaeus monodon | reverse complement strand
TACATTTAAATAAAGTATGAAATCAGGCGCGAGAGAGGAAAGAAATTGAGAAATCGAGATGGATTTCGAGTAATCTTACTTATGAAAGCCTTTGAAAGTTATTTTATTTTAAAATATATCTCAAAGTCCACTTAACAATGTTGGAAGCAGTACAATATAACCGAGAATACTGCTGATTTACTGAGCCTATCTTATAATTACCCGGACTCGCAGACAAAATAACACGCTCCTTGTGCTGAAGCTATGAATGACCAATCTGTACATATCCCGAGAATCAAAACAAATGCGATGAAACACAACAAGCAAGACAGACCCCCACGGCAAACCAAGAAGCCCGGGACCCAACCTCACGCCCTCCATCTCCCAAAACGGATTCTGCTCCGAAATGACGAATGGAAGGCGAAGGGAAAAATATGAGAGGAAGGCGTGTGAGGCGAGGAGGAAGAAGACTGGCGAAGGGGAATTTAGATCGCGTGAATGATTAAGAGAGGATGAGGGCGCGTAAAAGTATCGTTTAGTAAATATGCAATTGATATCAAATCTGTTGAAAAATAAATTCATGTTGGTATCGTTGTTATTGTTGCTGTCGTGTTTGATTTACACAATTTACATATTTGCAGCAGTAGCAACATCAGTAGTACCAATGTTATCAAAAAGGAAAAGCAGTTCGATAAATGCACACACATAAAAAAATCATAATTTTTTTCATCCAGGAATGCGTAAAGGAACTCCAGAAGAGGGAAGGGATGCCAGCGGGTCAAGAGGAGCTTGCAATTGCAATGAGGTTGGGCAACAGGAGGAAAAAATCGTTGTGAGAGGCATTGCTCTCAATCGGTTACTCTCTA
>NC_051409.1:8209968-8210038 GCF_015228065.2 Penaeus monodon | reverse complement strand
CAAGAATGCACACTTTATTTGTTTTCTTTTCGTTGCTGCATTCTTGTCTTTGTTGTTACCTCTTTCCCTT
>NC_051409.1:8209217-8209927 GCF_015228065.2 Penaeus monodon | reverse complement strand
GCAATGAGAACGTCTGATCACTTGTTTCTTATTTGTTCTCTGGATTCTTCAATCGTCTCCTCTTCGCCTGGCTTTTGTTATTTTTTCTTATTTCATTTACCCCCTCTTCACGTCCTTCTCATTCTAATTGTCTATGACTGACTGGACGTATCTATAAGAACTGAATTTTTATATGCTTTTAAATTTATGTGAGGACCTTTTAATTTATCTAAACGATTTTTTCTAATACCCTTTTTTATTATATCCAAAGTTATTAATTTTATTGATTAGATATCACTGCTTGAACTGATTACCTCTTTATTCAGTCAATCACTCTAAATCTTCACTGCCTGGAAGCATCCCAGGTCTGTTGAATTACTTTCCCTTTCAATTCGAACTCCGAGATACTTGTAATACTTGTAATAAAGGAAATTACTTGTAATAAAGGAAAGTGATCCGGTGAAAGACTTCTTAATTCGTGTTAGTTCTGGGGTCGGCATCAGGCGTCATAGAACGCTTGTGTATTCATCCCCCTCCTCCGCTCTGTTCCATTATGTGTGCGTCGCGTCGGTGCAGTGTAACTCGGTCCGTGTATGTATGTTTAACCTCAGTTTAATCTTCCCTTAACAGAGATTGGCCCCTGTGTCTCCTCTGCGAGATCTGTCTTCACTGGTGTTTGTCTGAAGCACCTTCGCAAAGCAGACAGGTAAAGCCTTCGATTATTGTCTACT
>NC_051409.1:8208929-8209117 GCF_015228065.2 Penaeus monodon | reverse complement strand
GGTTATTCTTTCCCTCTGGGGTGATGTGCGTGTGCTCCTACGGGACTGTTGTTACCGTGATAGAATTAGATAGGGTTACTACGCCTTTTTAGCTCCCTGTATCTGTACTTGTGAATTCTGTTTGGGAGAATATTGGAGTGTTGACTGGTTTAATGTTTCAATTTTGAGTATTTCATTTCTCACCAGAG
>NC_051409.1:8206613-8206758 GCF_015228065.2 Penaeus monodon | reverse complement strand
CGTACACTTTCAGAATAAAGACCATTTTTATGGAAACGAAAAGTGGAAATCAAAAGTATAATCGATTGCCTCTGAATGCAGAGACCAAGAGGGCCAAAAGGGTCTTCTTTAACGTTGATTGAAACGAGGGTGAACAGGACTGATA
>NC_051409.1:8206322-8206587 GCF_015228065.2 Penaeus monodon | reverse complement strand
ATCATAGAGGTAGATAGAGTAAAATTGCCTAACAGGGTGGGGGGGGGGGGATCAGAGAGGTAAATAGAGTAAAATCGCCTAACAGGGTGGGGGGGGGGGGTCAGAGAGGTAGATAGAGTAAAAAACAGGGTGGTAGGCATTATCCTGGTTATTACACTTAACACACTTCTCTTTCTCCTACATAATAACCATAATTATAACTGTGAGCATACGATAATTATTATTGCAATATCTCTGCTGCAATATCTTCATAGAAACTGTTAAG
>NC_051409.1:8205954-8206077 GCF_015228065.2 Penaeus monodon | reverse complement strand
ATTTTCACCCTCTTGTTCTACTTTTTTTCTTTTCCATCTTCCCTGCATTATCATTTCTCTTTTATCCTACCATTCCCATTCCTGCCTTTCCTTATACTTGACACGCCTTTATCCCTACTTCTG
>NC_051409.1:8205814-8205923 GCF_015228065.2 Penaeus monodon | reverse complement strand
TGACTCTATTATCCCCCCCCCCGTATACTGACAGCACAGGCACATCAAAGACAAGCCATCCTTTAGGAGTGGATTATTTCCCCTCACTGGCAACAGCCTGCTTATTGCT
>NC_051409.1:8205134-8205450 GCF_015228065.2 Penaeus monodon | reverse complement strand
TTAGGTTCCAATAATTCATAGAATTGAATGAAAATATTTTCTATATTACTTTGTTTGCTTATTGCTTGTTTGTCAGTTCTAGCTATTGAAACAGATACCCAACTTTTTCCTTTGTGCGTCCTAAAACATTTTTCTTTATTATATATATTCGCATATGTCAAACTGCTCATCGAATCAGAATGAAAGATCATGAGTACACTGAGGCAATGTAAAATATGTAGATTCATATACTTTGATCAACCATGCACGCTATCATTTATACATTTATGATAGTGTACATGGTTGATTAAAAAGTATCGGTATCGACTTCATCGGT
>NC_051409.1:8204119-8204504 GCF_015228065.2 Penaeus monodon | reverse complement strand
CACCATACATTTTCCAAAACACACATTCACTTACACAGTTTTGGACGTTCGAGAATCTATGCCACTCCAGCCCACTTCTATACGGATTAGTGTTGTCCACAAAACAGTCACTTGAAACCAGATTCACAAACGGTCCATAATTCCCTTTAAAACGCTGAATAACTGGGCGAACGAGCGAGACTCATTTCACGTGTGGACACATTACCTTCTGGCGTAAGCATGAAGTAAAAGTTCCATGTAACGAGAAAGGACAAAACGACGAAAAACGAGAATATGCGACTCAAGGATGGTATGTCTTGATTGTAAAATAAGCTAGATGTGTTTATATATATAATCATCAGCTTTATTAATCATATGATATCACTGTATTGTGAGTGTGTCATTA
>NC_051409.1:8202600-8203319 GCF_015228065.2 Penaeus monodon | reverse complement strand
AGTGGGATATTTGTCTTTATTGTTTTAACCTCACTCTCTCTACGGAAGCTGCAGTAAACTCAGTCTTCTAGTATACTGTCCACACCTATATACATTTCAGTCTCTGCACTTGTCTACAAGATTAATCTACGTTGCCGCCGAGCCCAGGCCACTGGGGATTCGCTGCCTCAACCGCGTTACATTTCACTCAGTGAACTCTATTATCCTTGGCGGTTTGAAAGCCTTTGGCTGTACTCAGTTGCACAGATGGTTC
Source organism: Penaeus monodon (assembly GCF_015228065.2). Classification (NCBI taxonomy): domain Eukaryota; kingdom Metazoa; phylum Arthropoda; class Malacostraca; order Decapoda; family Penaeidae; genus Penaeus; species Penaeus monodon. The sequence goes on along the minus strand of NC_051409.1, from coordinate 8,203,066 downwards.
ATGGTCTTCTGGGTGACGCGCTGATGTAGCAGTACTGTACATGGTAATGTCTGGACTAATAATTTCATCTACACTGTTTTTTTCATCTTTTGTAGGATAGGATATATTCCTATGGTTATATCCTGTGAGGAACTGGTAGAAGAAGCTTGTCCATTTTTCCAGTGGTGCCTCTAAAGGATAATTATATTGCTATGCATTAATAAATGCGTGGAGAAATTTTGAAATGACTGGCATTATCGTATCACCTCCTAGATAATTTTTGCGCTTTCTCTTTGCGACCATTCGCCTTTCTCATTCTTTCTGAAACACACACACAACAGAAACGCAACCCCCCTCCCCCTCCCCCTTCTCATCACTCACAGAAGGCATGCGATGTTCTAGATAAACTACTACTTTCAGCGCCTTAGACGGCCACTCAACCTTGTTACGGCGGTACTGTATAAATCTGTCCACTGAATATATTGTT
>NC_051409.1:8201838-8202472 GCF_015228065.2 Penaeus monodon | reverse complement strand
TAATGAGTTAAAGCAATGAATATCGTGTGTCCGGCGCCGCCCTGATGAAGGGGAGGGGGAGGGCCAGGCGCCGCCCTGATGAAGGGGAGGGGGAGGGCCAGGCGCCGCCCTGATGAAGGGGAGGGGGAGGGCCAGGCGCCGCCCTAATGAAGGGGAGGGGGAGGGCCAGGCGCCGCCCTAATGAAGGGGAGGGGGAGGGCCAGCGCCGCAGCCGCGAATAGAGCTTCCCCGGCGTTCAGGGAGACATCCAGACACCCGGAGGCGAAGTGGAGATGCTCAGAGCGATAAGCAGGTGATCAGAAAAGCAAGAGCACCATGAATGAGGCAAGCGAATATTAGGCAGACTATTCAGAAAGAGACATGAATGCTCATGACACACGCTTACAATTATTATGAAAGCGTATCATTATTCAAGATACACTAAGATGGCCTTTGATAATAAATGTCTGCTAGTTGATATGCATCTTTTTCTCTCTATCATACTATAGTAACGCAAATAACCTCCCCTCACAAAACATCGAAAGAATCTAAAGTAATCGAACATACAAAGGCAACACAAGCAAACTAATTCACAGGCTTGACTTGTCTCACAATTCAAGACTCAATGCGATGTTTAACATTTGCTTGGGACTTA
>NC_051409.1:8200482-8201713 GCF_015228065.2 Penaeus monodon | reverse complement strand
CTCGCCGAAGAAGGTGCTGCCTAAATGTGTGGATGGCAGAGCGTGTGCATCGCGGTTCGAGGGGGGGGGGGCTGGTGCTGGGGTTTCGCCGGCCGGATGGCGAGGGAAGGGGGAGGGGGGGGCTGGGGTTTCGCCGGCCGGATGGCGAGGCGAAGGGGGAGGGGGGGGCTGGGGTTCGCCGGCCGGATGGCGAGGGGAAGGGGGGGGGGCTGGGGTTCCGCCGGCCGGATGGCGAGGGAGTCGCCGTTTAAGTCTGGCTGACCGCCTCGTCTGCCCGCTCGTGCTTGTGTGATGAATCTAAAGAGGCTGAGAAATGTAAGACTTTACCCATTACTGTTACTCATTATTAAATAACTCAAACCTGCAGGTCGCACCTCGACCTTCATCCCCCACACCGTAAAGGACTGTGAACATCTATCTCTTCATAACTGACTGAACACTGACTTGCAAACTGGTCAGAGGAAAGAAACGCATGGCTCTTTACAATTTAGAATACGCTTGGGTAACATACTGATGGCATGGGGAGAGCAGGAGTGCGTGTGTTCTCTCTCTCCTTTCATTCTTAACACGCGGACCCATTGCTTGCAAGTTGCAAGCACGAGCGTTTTGCTTCATGAAGCGCCCCAAGAAATACTCTCAAAAGGTTCCCTTGTGCGGGTTACCGAAAACGTCCTTGTCTCTCCTTCACCTCCGTATTATCTCTTTTTTCTTACCCTTTCTTTTTACGATTTGCTTTTATTTTGCCTCCTTCTCGTCGCTTTTTAGTATTCTCTGTTTATCCCGCATGAATATCGGGGAGTTATTTCCAGGGAGGATATTTCGTGGAAGGATTTCCAGGAAGGATGTTTAGCGAACTCCGCCACGTAATCTCCTCCTTGTGTGAGGAGGGAGGGAGAGCGAGAGAGAGAAAAGTAGGCATCTCTTAACATCTAGAGAGAAATGGGCAGATAGACAGAAAGAGAGACAAAAAAGATAATGATCTTTATCGTAATTTCACCTTTTTTTCTTCGTTCCTACTCGGCGAAAAAATGTCGCTCGCCGATGTTCGAAGCTCCCGTTGTTGTCAGAAGCTTTCAGTCAGCGAACGAGGCGCCCAGGAATCTTCCTCGTCCTTATTTTGGCTTGAAATTCACCGAAAAAGGTGTCAAAGGAGAAAGCGAAAAAGGGAATTATTTGCCTTGTCTCCGGCCACTGTATCCCGTCTCTGTTTATCTGCCTCTAACGGTTGTCG
>NC_051409.1:8199965-8200235 GCF_015228065.2 Penaeus monodon | reverse complement strand
AAGGGAGAGAGAGGGAGGGGTGGGAGGGAATAGGAAGGCAGAAACAGACACAGAAAGATCGCCCAACCAACTAATGAGCCTTATTTGCAAAAAACATTGAAAGGAAGCTCTGCAAGTTTCTGGTTCATCCATTTACGACAAGATGCATTTGCATTTTCTTTTGTTTTATGGTATTGATAGAAGAAAAAAGAATTTGTATTATATTTCATAAACAGAATAACTTTTCTACGGAATTTACAATTTTTAAAAATAAATGTACATCTATTTCGT
>NC_051409.1:8199606-8199691 GCF_015228065.2 Penaeus monodon | reverse complement strand
TCACCGTCTTAATCATTATTATCCTCCTTTTCCCCTCACCTCCACACACCCCACTCAGCCTCCCTTCATCTCCCAGCTCCCCCCC
>NC_051409.1:8199239-8199483 GCF_015228065.2 Penaeus monodon | reverse complement strand
CAGTCATTCTCCACACGAGGAAGGGGAATGTTAATGGGCGAAGTATTATGCAAAAGCGGAGAGGGGAAAGCAGTGTTTGCTGTTTCCTTATAAGCAAATAAGCAAAACTACTTTACTAGCCTTCATAGTAATTTCACACAGCTGTGCACACATTAATATATGGATGTGTATGTATATGTATGTTTTTAATGTTAATCGTACTCTGTGCAATGGCTTGGCCATTAGAAAGTCAGAAGGGGGTGGA
>NC_051409.1:8198182-8198532 GCF_015228065.2 Penaeus monodon | reverse complement strand
TTGAGGATTGATATTAACAATACGAAGGGTAATGTGATTCGTGATCGTGATATCAATAACAAACAACGAAACGGTAATGGTCGAGGTAATGATATAAAAACAATAAACAAGATAACACCAGTGATTATAAAGTAGATATGTTATCGACTTTTTGCTTGTCATTTTCCTTTCTGTGCTGTGTTCTTTTCATATGCAAACAAGATAATGAGTCAGTTTTTTTTACCGAATTGTTATACAATATTTCTTGAAGGCATGGTTCCACGTAACGATTTAGCGCACATTATCATCCCCCAAGGCTTCGTGACTCCCCTGTGGGTCCTCCGCGAGCCCACAGGTTGGTATAAATCCGT
>NC_051409.1:8197634-8197820 GCF_015228065.2 Penaeus monodon | reverse complement strand
CATAAGAGAGAGCGAGAGGGGAGGGGGGAAACTTAACTAGTAAATTAAATGGAGAGAGTTTAAGAAAGGAGCGGAGAGAAAGTGAAAGACTTAGGCAATACCGGCTTCGGAAAGCCCGTTAAGGGATAAAAGAAAAACGCAAGGAGAGCAAAGTAAAAGACACTAACAAAAGAACAATAAAAAAAA
>NC_051409.1:8197126-8197470 GCF_015228065.2 Penaeus monodon | reverse complement strand
AATATGTTCAGCTATGCAATTCTCTTCTGCGCGCGCGTGCACGGGCGTGTGTGTATTATATCTGTATATTATATGTAATTCCTGCCCCCCCCCCTGCCATCGGGGACAAGAATGTGGGTATTTGGGGTCTCACCGGCATAATTTCGATATATATGGATAGTAAAGAATGAGAGAAATCCATCCACACAAAAAACCGTCGCGATCGTTCATGCGAAAGTATTCCAGGAAATTATCCAGAATAATTTCCTTGTGATTAAAGGCTTAGGTTTTTACTTTGTTATCATATTTCTTGAAAACAAATGTTTCGCTTCGATTTTGCTTTTGCGCATAATCATATTAGTGTG
>NC_051409.1:8196496-8196975 GCF_015228065.2 Penaeus monodon | reverse complement strand
GGAAAAAAGAAAACAAGACTGTTTTACATATAAAAGAGTAAGTGTTTACGTAAACGTGTATTTGCAAATGCATTTGTCAGTTCTTACGAATTCTGAAAACAAACTGCTAATTAAGGGGAGTAAACTTTGTGCATCTGATTAAAATGCTAATTTCTGAAAGTTGATACATGAAAATAATCACGCATCAGCTGACGGAGTCTCTGGGCGTCGACAAACCTCCTGCGTCAGCATCTCGGCGCTTGAATGCATACCATTAGCGTTATAAAATATCCCTATGGAATCATATGCGGTGAGTACATGTTTCGGTTGATCTGTGGAGTTCGTCTTCCTAGGTTGCAAATGCTCCCGAGGAAAATGGTAGAGAAAAGAAAAAGGGTCGAGAAGGGAAATTAATTACGAAGAAAAACGTAAACTGATAGGTCGAATAAGCAGTTACACCTACCCCACCCACCCCCACCATCGAAGAGAAGAGAGCGGAG
>NC_051409.1:8196213-8196343 GCF_015228065.2 Penaeus monodon | reverse complement strand
TATTTTGCTTATGTATTCTAATGTGGGGTTAACAATTGGCTCAGGAAGGAAACATCATTACATTGATCATTCAATATGTCTTCCTATATATGTACCTGTGTATAGATTAGATTATGTTCTCGTGACCTTG
>NC_051409.1:8195528-8195607 GCF_015228065.2 Penaeus monodon | reverse complement strand
AAATATCGATCAGATCAGATGACTTTTGCTGTCAATGAATACACTACATAATTACAACCGATACTGATAAAAACACACT
>NC_051409.1:8194604-8195484 GCF_015228065.2 Penaeus monodon | reverse complement strand
TGTTTTTACTTCAGATTAAAATCTGCAAATTATTGTTTTGCATTTGTAGTCTCTAGCATTATCGTTATGATGATTATCAATATTTTATTACATATTCATCGTTACCTTTCCAAAACATTTTCAATAAGAGTTTTCAACCTGAAATTGTTGACACCGGCGAAATATACAAGTGATTTTAAAAGCAGCATATGCATAGTAGACGCCGTGCGTTACTGTGATATAGATCTGAACTCCGAAGTAATTAAGAGTTACATCAAGTCTGACGTCACTACTGAGTTCACAGGGAACTTTCGTCCCTGAAAGTTATTAGTTCTTGGCGACACACAGGGAGGCTCCTGCACACAGGAAGAAGCGCCGAGCCATCTGTTAGGCTGAAGCTGTGCTCGTGACCAGGTACCAGAGCGCACAATATCTTTAGCTGCCTTCGTGTATGTTAAGGTCTTGGCATAGAAGGCTGGCTATAACATACTCATTTTATTACCAATGTGGTTATTTCATAGCCTCGAGTGTCTTTCTTACCATCCGTGGTGGTGTATATAGAATAAGGGATCTTTCAAAGGTGTATAAGATCATTATTGGATATTTTCTATTAAACATTACGGAGAGAAAAAGGTCGACAAACTGAAAACAAATACACGTCCTAAATGTATACATGAGTCTTTCTGGTAATTTGAGCGAATAAATAAGCATTAAGATCTTTACTAGATTTCTTGTAGCACGCCCAGCACTATGTCGGAACTACTTCGGCATGAAGTAAATTTGGAAGAAATATTCCATTCCATTCTCATAATCTATTCAGGTTTCAGGGTTAAAGACTAGACGGGCATATTCGCAAGGATTAAACAAGGAAGACTGATCTTTGAGAAAGTTAACAATAAGG
>NC_051409.1:8194053-8194482 GCF_015228065.2 Penaeus monodon | reverse complement strand
TTGGCCAATCCGTTATCGTTTCATCGAGCAAGCAAACAGAAATACAGAGTCTCATTCCTCCCTCACATCCGCAATGCTTCCCGCTCGCTCCCCCTTTCTTTCATTCCAGAATTCCGACTTCGCGCGAGACTCAACACACGATTGCGTCAGATCCGAAAAGACGCAGTAAATCTTTCGTTCCGAGAATTCCACTGAAGTCGGAAGGTTATTGGTATTCTTTATATTTCTTATTCATTTATTTTCTTACTTTTTTTCTAAGTCTGAATTCTCTTTCTATTTCCTCCTTTCGTTGTAGATTTTTAACGTATTTTTTTCACTGCCATGTTTCTTTTGTCAATTTGTCTTACTTTGTCTGCTTGCCTGTCGATCTCTGGTACATGTACAGTACACGTATATATCACTGTCATTAAAAATGTTATCATTATCCTC
>NC_051409.1:8193405-8193569 GCF_015228065.2 Penaeus monodon | reverse complement strand
TGGAAGGCGGCTGGCAGAAGAAGAGACGAGAGGTGGGCCGCGGCGAAGAAGGCCGGCGAAGCCCGGGGCCCCCGAGAGAAGTGTCTGACGTCGGGTCCGCGCTGGTAGAGTGATATTAACTGTTTGCGATTTTTTGATAACTTTTGTTTTGTTTTTGTTGTTTG
>NC_051409.1:8191786-8192030 GCF_015228065.2 Penaeus monodon | reverse complement strand
CTGTGTATTTTAGTTGTTTGTAATGTCTTAAATATGCATAATACACTTATATACTTATCAAACAATGAATCTGTTTTTCTCCTTAAGATATGAAATTACTACTAAATTATCACTGAGAAACTTTGAATCTGAAAAATCAACAATAAATGAACAAGGAGCAAATAAGCAAACGACCTATCTATATAAACACTGAACTAAGCCTCCAAACTCGGTCAAAATCGCCATTAAGTAAATTTAAGGAAAG
>NC_051409.1:8191667-8191731 GCF_015228065.2 Penaeus monodon | reverse complement strand
GTTCGCATGAATGTAATGTCAGACGTGTTACAGTTAAGGGTAGTATGGGGGGGTAAGGGGGATG
>NC_051409.1:8191330-8191410 GCF_015228065.2 Penaeus monodon | reverse complement strand
AATTGGGTCAGCTTCTCTTAGGACAACTGAGCGGCCGATAAAACAACCCACGTGGTTGTAAGTTATACTTAGACATAATA
>NC_051409.1:8190252-8190548 GCF_015228065.2 Penaeus monodon | reverse complement strand
AATGTAATATCAATATAAATAAATGATACTATGATAAATACGTAAAAAATGTCAATAAGGAAAAAGAACAACGCTAGTGAAAATGAAACCTGTCAAGGCGAAAGTAACATTATCACTCTATCGTAAATTGTTAATTCACGGTATAAAACCACAAAGCTATAAAAAAAAGAATTAATGAAAAAAATAGATAAATTAGAATTGGAAAAAATAAGGAAATGGTTGGTTGTGGCATTTCACACAGAGGTCTAAAGAGGGGGGGGAATGTCATCGCCTGACCTGACCTGAATTGACCTGAA
>NC_051409.1:8188626-8188746 GCF_015228065.2 Penaeus monodon | reverse complement strand
ACTTGCGTGATCATGCATTAGAATCCTTTGGTTGTTTATGACTAATTGATCTGAAAATGGCTTGTCGGCATCAGCTGTAAGCTTGATAGCTGATAATGATTTTTGGTTTATAACGGAGAA
>NC_051409.1:8186756-8187808 GCF_015228065.2 Penaeus monodon | reverse complement strand
CCCCCTCGCGAGTCTCCGGACTGCCAGAAGCGAGAGCGCGCAGCATCTCCGCAGCAGCTTCTTGTGCAAGACAGTCTTCAAGAAGAGAGAAACATGGCGAGGTCCGCAGCTGCGTTGCCTCTAGAGGAGACTTTGCTTAAGACGCTTGACCTCTCGGGAGACGAGGCGGAGGAGGAGCGATTCACCGTGGATCTTGCCTGGAAACGTAAATACAAACATCATTTCACTCTCACTGCTAGGACAAATTAACATGATGTTTTATTCAAATTAGATACGGGTTCCAGGACTTCCGTAATTCTGCGCTCTTATGTAGACTAAAAGGATATAGAACCGTGCGACATCAAAGAAACTATAATATGCAAGCCACACAGTAAAAATCTTGGGAAAAACTTCCCTGTCGCTCTTTCTGGGTGAAGGTCAATCATCGCAGGAAATTGTCCATAGCTTCCTGGTGGGCGATGTCAACGAAAAGGCGAATAGTATGTTAGCCATGGATTTTCTCACCAACTTCTAGTGTGTCATCAACATTGACTCATAGCTGAGGCTCACGATGAGCAAGACGCCACGTGAGCGACCGTAACGTTACATTAAACCCTACTTGACCTTCGATGTGACCGCCGGCAAAGGCAAGGCAACCCCCTTAACATTCCTTATTGATACAGGTGGAAACACGAGATTTCCTTTGCAATATATTGAAAAATAAGGCCTAAAAACCAAAAAAAAGGCTAGCTCAGGTTTATTTTAAAAATATGATGTGGAAGGAATTTTAAAAATAGATTACGGCGGCTTCTGTCGCTCAATGAAGAATCCTGTGGCAACCGCTGAAAATATAGGCATTTTGGCAAATGACTAGTTGATGAACACCGTCATCAACATAAAAGATTGGACGATGACCTTCAAAAGCGGCAAAGGCGACATAACATTGCCCTTCCTGAAGTACTGATTATAATATTTTTTTTTTTGTATCTGTTTTCATCAAAATGAAAAAAAATATTTTTGTGTGTAATACGTGTCTGTGATGTACTATTTTGATTTAATAAGAGAAAAAAAAA
>NC_051409.1:8182716-8183168 GCF_015228065.2 Penaeus monodon | reverse complement strand
CTGCCAAGTGTAAGTACAATTGCTGTTACTGTGGTGTAGATGTCATCAGTATTTTGATTAAATCAAATAACTAGGAAATCTATATAACACCGAAATATCTGCATACGATGCACATTCTGCTTCAGTTCATTGATTGCAGTGCATGGAGCATCCAAATAAAATATTTACAAGTCGATGGGGATATTTACTTACAACAAAGTATCGTAGATTCATGTACTGATATTGGTATCGTTTAGTTACCTACGAGGAATCAATATATCGAAGTTACTTGAGACAATATCCAAACATCGATGTACCGGTATCGCTTTAGACTATTCTGTGTATCGATGCCCATCACTGATTACATGGGCACATTGTGCTCTATTCTCCCAAACTAAAATATGCACAAATCTGGCCCAAAAATGTGAAACAATTGTTTGAGAAGTGGCAGCTTTGTTTTTACAGTACATGCA
>NC_051409.1:8181216-8182613 GCF_015228065.2 Penaeus monodon | reverse complement strand
CATTCCCCTCACCTTCTGTTCCTTCCTCTCCTCCATCTCCACACCCGACGCAGTCAACTTCTCCCAACCGCAGAGGAAAGTTTTTTTCCCTTAACGAAAAGAAGCACCGCCTTCAAAGGGGAAAGGAAAGAGCTTTCGTTAACGCGGAAGGAACATTACATCATAAGCCTTCATCGAAACTATGATAACAAGTGAATTCTGTTGATTAATTATTTTAGTGACAAACCTCGTCACTATTATAATATAATGGTAATGGCAGTGATAGTGGGAATAATGAGAATAGCGGTGATTAGGAACAGATAATAAATAGCTATATGAAGCATAACAGGTGCAACAGACATTCATGTTATTTTTCTCATACAGTATACTGCATGACATAAGTGTACTTGGCATGAAGTGTCTCAATTTTCTAACGTAGATATATGGTATTATCCTCTCAAGAGATGTGCTGCATTGTCAGGAGTCAATCAAAACATTCTTACTCACAGCCCCCCCCTCTCTTTCTCTTTCTCTCTAGTAGAGTTTTATGTTGCAGCGTGCAACAACGGCAAAAACTAAATTATTCAAGGGAGGCAAGAGCTGAGAGGAATATGCACTTTCTTTCACGTTCTGACAGGCACTGAGAAAATATTTAGCGCTCGCTTGAGTTGCCTGGCATGTTTCCCTTCTGCCTCGCAGCCTTTCGCCATGAAAGTCACTCGCCATCTCACGAAATACTAAATTCTCTCTCTTTGGACACCACAGACATCCCTTCTTTGTTCCGGGTCTTGACTCATTTTCTGGCCTCGTTTCAAAGCTTTGGCATTTGCCATTGTTCTTGTTTCTGTTTCCCGGTTATATTTTTTCGCTTTAACTAATACTTCTTTATTGACTTCTCACGCTCTGTTTCCCTTTCAGTGGTATCACATTATCTCCCATTCATTGCTTTGCTTGTTGTGTGCTGGCGCTTTTGTATATTCTTTTAAAGTCTGTGTGGGGTTCGGTTAATTTTCTTCTCTCTTTATTATTCACTTTCATCTCTTTCCTTTCATCCCTCAGCTTACAAAACATAGGATTAACTTACTAACAGCTCTGTTTATATCCGCTCTTTATACATGAGTGAATTCCACCTAATTGTAGTCTTTCAGTCTTTCGGTGGAACTGAAAAAAGGTAAAGTTTTCACAGTCATTTTCTTTAAAGATGAAAATGGTACTCTTAACCATCACTTCAGGATTTGAAGGCACCCAAGTCGGCTTCCAAGAACCCAGAATGCGGCGGCGGCGGGATCCACGGCACTCGCGAGGAACTATAAAAAAAATCACGTGGCGGATGGGTTAATGTTGTGTTTTTTCTTACAAAAGGCGGCAGGTATAATATGTATCACCTGATGACGAAATGCCATGTCTGGAGCACACTC
>NC_051409.1:8180860-8180940 GCF_015228065.2 Penaeus monodon | reverse complement strand
TGCTCTACACCAAGTTACTGGCAGACAGCGTGAATTTGAGACCTGTTGAGATGATTCAACTGACAGACCGTCGTGAAAGA
>NC_051409.1:8180747-8180818 GCF_015228065.2 Penaeus monodon | reverse complement strand
CATCGACGACGACGATGACGAAATGCAGTGTGAGCGAGAACGACTGTGGTTACGTAAAAGCGTACTGCGTA
>NC_051409.1:8180290-8180391 GCF_015228065.2 Penaeus monodon | reverse complement strand
CCGTAAAGGTAACTTTAAATAGTAATAACTATGTCAGAAAGGCACGATTACAGAAACAGGTCAATGATGGCGTCCGTTGGCTTACGACCCCGTTGCTTAGG
>NC_051409.1:8179738-8180170 GCF_015228065.2 Penaeus monodon | reverse complement strand
GAAGGCTGCCAGATTACAAATGCCATTTCCTTGATATAAAGGGTGAAACAGAAACTATTTTAGGGGATACTTCTCTAGGTCAGTGAATCTTTTCTATTTTTGTGTTTTCGATCATAAATGGAAAATAAGAAATCCTATCCAAACTAGTGAATCTTGAAATGCAAAGAGAGCGGAAAGATAACTAAAAGATGAGTAAACCATTGCTTTTGAATTAACAAAAACAAAAATATTAAAAGGCTAGACAAGTGTCTTTCGCTACAGTTTATTCGCACAATATTCTAATAAAGGTATGCCTCCATAATGGTGTTCCTCCTGCTAATGCATTTTTATCCCTCGTAGAGTATCCACTATATAGATTTCCGTATATTACTGCAACTGCCTTAATATGGGTCACTGTTTACCGCCTACGTCACAATCTTTGGCAGTTTCCTG
>NC_051409.1:8179303-8179419 GCF_015228065.2 Penaeus monodon | reverse complement strand
CTGCCCACCCCAACCCCCCTGGTGTTGTGGCACCTCTCTGGGGCATCGCTGCTCCTGCTGCCTTTTGATGCCACTACTCCTCACCCCCTATGGCTCTACCCCCTTCTTTAGCCCCT
>NC_051409.1:8179076-8179236 GCF_015228065.2 Penaeus monodon | reverse complement strand
ATCTGCACTGAATATATTCATAAGTGTACATGTATTATGCAAGTCGTATTTGAGTGTGCGTATGTTAACACACCCATCTCAGCCTCCTTCCCTTTAAACCTCACCTTCTATGAAGGCGTGTAACTGCGTGTAAATGGAAAATAATAAGTAATTAGTAGTA
>NC_051409.1:8178777-8179025 GCF_015228065.2 Penaeus monodon | reverse complement strand
GGTGCTGTGTCACGTGGAGCGAAATGATGTATACATTGGAATCTAGCCCTTATCTGACAGGAGGTATTGCTGTAAAGAACGTTTACTGATTTCTCGACTTCGACATGAGTGAGTCATATATACGTTAGTGATAGATAGATGTATGCACATGTATACGTAGTCAAATCATATACACACTGCAAAGCCTCACCTAAGTGCACGCTTTACTTTAAAAGGAAAACAAGACTACCTGTCAGTCTGGTTTATTT
>NC_051409.1:8178459-8178677 GCF_015228065.2 Penaeus monodon | reverse complement strand
AAACTTCCTCTTCTTTGCATTCACACTATACATCCTTCTCCCACCGCATCCAATCTCCTAAGTACACGAAGGAGCCTCTTCCATAATGAACACATAACATGCTTATGCCATTTGCTATTGTTAACTTAGAATAAGACGAATTCCTAATTTAAAGAAGGTGTCAAATTAATTCCACTTTTGATTTTGATTAATTACGATGCAGTAATGCAATGGAAAGA
>NC_051409.1:8178078-8178367 GCF_015228065.2 Penaeus monodon | reverse complement strand
ATCTTTATCAATGGTATGTCCCTTCGACAGGCCCTCGGGACTGGTGCTGTGTCACGTGGAGCGAAATGATGTATACATTGGAATCTAGCCCTTATCTGACAGGAGGTATTGCTGTAAAGAACGTTTACTGATTTCTCGACTTCGACATGAGTGAGTCATATATACGTTAGTGATAGATAGATGTATGCACATGTATACGTAGTCAAATCATATACACACTGCAAAGCCTCACCTAAGTGCACGCTTTACTTTAAAAGGAAAACAAGACTACCTGTCAGTCTGGTTTATT
>NC_051409.1:8177667-8177960 GCF_015228065.2 Penaeus monodon | reverse complement strand
ACCTTATTAATCCTTCCTCTCCCTTTTTCCCATGTCGGTATCACATGGGCCAAAGAATCTTCACTGTAGCGGCGAAAGAAATACCATCAACTGACTCAATTATCTCGCCATGAATTGGCCAGGTCATTCGTGTGAAAATAAGCGGCAGATATTTTTTTTTCTTGTGCAGAGGTGAATAGCCTGCTAATTAGTAATTAATTTTGATTTATACGCAGTTGCACGCTTTCATAGGTGAGGTTTATAAATAGAGAGGGGAAGGAGGGAGGGACTAAGATCGACTTTAGTTTTTCTAA
>NC_051409.1:8177104-8177501 GCF_015228065.2 Penaeus monodon | reverse complement strand
GAAAGGGCATGGCAGGGGTTAAATGAGGGGGGTAGAGCCACAGGGAAAGTTGAAGGGCCAGTGTTATTCGGGGTACCTAGTGTTATTGCCTTGACGAGTGATGCCCGAGACACCAGGGGTGGGTGGGAACGGGGGTACCAAATAGCCGTTCTATTGGAGTCCAGGGGGGGTGCCGGGGTCGGGGGGTACCAGATAATCGGTGCTGTGGCAAGGTACCAGACAAGAGTGCCAAGGGAACAGGGCCTATGAAGATGAATCATGCGAGGCTCACAAAAGTTCTGGGAGAACGAAGACCGATGAGTTTGTTCTGCTTGACCGGAGACGGAAGGAAATTATTACACTTACATCCAGTGATTTATCCGCTTTTGTGTTGTTTTTCTCTTCTCCCCCTTCTTCG
>NC_051409.1:8176483-8176832 GCF_015228065.2 Penaeus monodon | reverse complement strand
AGCGATTCTACTTGCCCGAAGACCCTGATCATCTCTCATTCCAGAAGTCCACTCAAACAGTGTGCAAATGGAACGACCAGAAAACAAGAGCAATAGCTGCACAGGTGAAGATGAAGCCAAGATAATGAGAAGGTAATGTGAGAAGAAAACAAAAAAAAATGGAAGAGGGAAAAAATACTCATAAAAGTTAACAGATAATGATGGAAAATGAAGCAGCAGTGAGGAAGAAGAAACAGCTATTTTAACCCAAGAGCAAATGCGAATCGTCTACTGAGTTTCTCCTATGAACTGCAAAGGAGAGAAAGAGACAACGGAAGGCAGGTAGATAGATATACAGATAGAGGGAGAC
>NC_051409.1:8175661-8175799 GCF_015228065.2 Penaeus monodon | reverse complement strand
GAGACAAGTGATGAGACCAAAGACAAATATTATTATTAATCAAACTGCCGCGTCAATTTCGGGATATGTTGCTCATTTATAAGTTTATTATGGTTTATGACATAAACCATAAAACAACCATGCGCACACGCTCATACA
>NC_051409.1:8175458-8175589 GCF_015228065.2 Penaeus monodon | reverse complement strand
CGAATAACATTTAACATTTACGAAAGATAAATATAAATGTTAAATATTTTTTTACAGCCGAAAATAAATTTCATGTAACTGATGACTGATGCCATTATATTCCGCTACTCTGAAGTGGAAAACGTTTCTTT
>NC_051409.1:8174253-8174458 GCF_015228065.2 Penaeus monodon | reverse complement strand
GCGCACTACTAAAGCCAAAAGCCGGATGGGCTGTTGCCTTTAGCGACCGCGAGACACGCTACTGCCCACTGGCTCTTCGGCGCTGCAGGACACGCGAGGAAAGGAAACCTGAAGCTGGGCTGTGCTATCTAGTTTTCAAAAATGGCTGTTGTTATTAGAGCAATGCGCGTAATGATGGTGAGTAGCGTAGGATGCTTCAAAAGAG
>NC_051409.1:8174008-8174184 GCF_015228065.2 Penaeus monodon | reverse complement strand
TTCCTGTTCATTATCAGCCATTAGATAATAGCACACAAAGTTATCTGGCGTAGGCTTTTGTGGCGCAGTTTTATCCCCGCAAAGGATCCCGATAACGAGGGAAGGGAGAGATTTGCAAAAGAGTAAGATAAATGAAATCAGTCTATGAAAAAAAAATCCTAAAGGATCACTATAAT
>NC_051409.1:8173350-8173435 GCF_015228065.2 Penaeus monodon | reverse complement strand
ATCCCAGTTCACAAAACCATCACAGTCACCTCTAGCTTCAACGCCAACAGTGACTCCCCGAAGAAGGAAGCGGCAATGACTCCGT
>NC_051409.1:8172766-8173209 GCF_015228065.2 Penaeus monodon | reverse complement strand
CGTTGTTGTTAATATGTTGATATAAAGGGTCTTATTATTTTACATGATTATTATGTGATGTGATTATCTCAATGTGTTACTGCCCTGTATGTTGCTTAATACTAATTGTAGTATTATCATTGCTATCAACACCAATGTTAAAATCAATGGTATCATTAGTTTATCAAGAGTTACCATTATTCGAAATCTATGTTGTCTTGTGTTTATTAAAGTTTGATGTTTTTGTCTGCCTAAATGTTTATTTTAAGTCTTTTGTGTTTGAATGTCGGTCTTGTTTAACACGTTATATGTTTTCATTCCTTTGCATATAATTGTTATTTGGTTACTTATTGTTTATTCATCATATTGCTTGCTTGCTCTTTTTCAGGTTACTCATCTTCTGATTCATTCTGTACTCCGACGTATTTGTATCATTCAAGTATGTTAACAAACACTACTACATT
>NC_051409.1:8171856-8172712 GCF_015228065.2 Penaeus monodon | reverse complement strand
CAATTCATTCATCTCGAAAAAAATAAATATTCCTTCTTTCTGCTAAGAAACAAAGAAATGAGTAAAAATGGAAACTAAAAACAAGAGAAAAAAGGAAAATTGTTTATTAGAATTTCTATTTTCCCCTATTTAATCAATATACGTCTGTTTCCTAACTTGCTTTTGCACATGACAAGAAATACACCAATTCACAGCCGTCCCCTTCCTGTTTTTGGTGTGCCACCGACCACCGCCCGGAACTGCTGTTAGAATGATTCACTGGAGGCAAAGGCATAGAGATGCAGTTAAACGTACGCTCTCGGCATGCACTGTGGAAAGCGCCGCTGTGCTTTGCTTAGTCGGCACTGGGCTCTGGCACATGTTCGTGATCTGGAACGCTAGATGTTGGGATTAGAATGGCAGATGAATATTTGGACAACGCATGCGGTAACCTTACTAAACTAATAGCACAGTTGTGTGTATGTACCGCTTGCATGAAAGTCTATATAAGACGTGTCTTGGTTGTAAAAATATAAAATATAGGGTGCCTGTGAGTGTAGGATATGGGAAAAAGATGTGAATTTTCACAACTTATTCCATAAATTCACATGTAACTGTGTACAATCAAAACTTCAAGTACAAGTACCCCGCGTCCCCCACTAACTCATACTTATTTTCATACAAACATGTGATACTTAAATGCTTGAATATTCACACACAAGTATATTTTTCAATATATAAAACAAAATATTTATAGCAGTGAAAATGAGAAATCTGCAAGTATACTTACCTAAATAACCACACATTAAATAGATATAGTGCACTACTGATATACATGCATATAATTCCACAGGTAATGCAAGCAAGGCCAATGGAT
>NC_051409.1:8170635-8171126 GCF_015228065.2 Penaeus monodon | reverse complement strand
AAGGATGAAAGTATTTTACTCATTAGTTAAATGCATTTAGTGCGCATTTGAAACACCAGCTAAATCAAATGAGAAAAAGAGAGAAAAAATTATTCATTGAAGATTCATACCGCACATTCAATTAATATTGTATTTTGACGCGTTAATCCAGGTCTTAATTAGAAGGATTTTTTTTTTTTTTGAGAGAGAGAATGAAAGATATACTTAAATAAGTAATCAGACAAAAAAAAAAATGTTATAGAGGCAATACTATATCCCTGTACTTCTGCTTCTGCAATCACGAAAGGGCGACTTATAAAGGTATAAAAAAAAATTGTACCCTATGTATGTGTATTGCTTTGAAAGCATGTCCAGGTCTGCCTGGAGTGGATGGGTCTTTAAATTGCTTGTTGGGATTAATGGCATAAACTTTCTATTACGGGACAACGTTTGTGAGGACGAATTACTGTGATGCATGTTGTAGGAAACATTTTCTTACTACCTTTCTCTTT
>NC_051409.1:8170133-8170482 GCF_015228065.2 Penaeus monodon | reverse complement strand
TAAGTGCGGCTTCTGGTGTTAAAAACAGTCCTCTGTTTAGGTCCAAGGAAAGCCGACCGCAAAGTTCTCGGAAAGCTTTTCACGGCGGCATGTGAGACAAAAGGCCATGCACATCTCAGTGAATAGACTCTAAAAAGCCTTGCAGCATGCAAAGGCGACAAAAGCAACGTCATTCACAGGAGACAAGCTGGAAGAAACGTGTAACTTGCCTCCAATGTAAAAAGTACTGGGGAAATATTTAACATTTGCTTGGGTGGGTGGCTGGCATTGTAGACAAAGCAAATAGTACGTGTGTATTGTTAGTGAAGGTAATATATTCTTCTCTTACTCCCACCTCATTTTTATCCCC
>NC_051409.1:8169977-8170087 GCF_015228065.2 Penaeus monodon | reverse complement strand
CATCACCCACTCGCTGACTTGCTTTTCCTCTTTGCCTTCAGTTCTTTGCCCAAACCACCGATAGCATGAACTGCTTTCAAAAGGTCTTCAGTATTCTCTTGATTTTAATT
>NC_051409.1:8169349-8169847 GCF_015228065.2 Penaeus monodon | reverse complement strand
TCCGCTCACTTTTTTAATTTCCGTCTCTGCCTTGCAAAACACACCTTTCTCTCCATAAAACGTCCCACGAAGTCTCTGGTGGTTCTCTTGTGCGGAATAACATGATCCTCGTCTTCGCTTCTCCTACAATTTACTGGATTTTCTTCAATTTTTCTTCTCTTATTCCAGGAGAGAGGCCGAGGCGGAAGGAGGCCCCCTCAGCGCCAGCCCCAGGAGAGAGGCCGAGGCGGAAGGAGGCCCCCTAAGCGCCAGCCCCAGGAGAGAGGCCGAGGCGGTAGGAGGCCCCCTCAGCGCCAGCCCTAGGGGAGAGGCCGAGGCGGAAGGAGGCCCCCTAAGCGCCAGCCCCAGGAGAGAGGCCGAGGCGGAAGGAGGCCCCCTCAGCGCCAGCCCCACGAGAGAGGCCGAGGCGGAAGGAGGCCCTAGAGGAGGCTGCGAAGGGCAAGGTGTTCGCTGATGTCTGATGCAGTATAAAAATACACGTATTTGGCGACATGGACC
>NC_051409.1:8168300-8168517 GCF_015228065.2 Penaeus monodon | reverse complement strand
TAGTGATGAGGCATTGTGATGAGACACGTGCAGTCGAATATAAGAGTGATAATAGACTATACTATCTAGATAAGTCTAATATATTAAGGATCTTCGTAGTATGATGATATGATGAATAGATATATGCTATGAAATGTATATATATTGGACTACTATGTATCTCACAATAAATTATTATATGTCATTATAAAGTATATCACATTAATCATACAACACC
>NC_051409.1:8167472-8167536 GCF_015228065.2 Penaeus monodon | reverse complement strand
TGTCAGGCAAACCTCGACGGCTTGGCAAGAAAGATGGTGTACTGTTCTCCATCCGCTTCGAAGA
>NC_051409.1:8165131-8165825 GCF_015228065.2 Penaeus monodon | reverse complement strand
CCCACATCTCACACGCGAGACACCCGGCAGAACACGAGAACAGAAGCGTCCCACACGCGAGACACCCGGCAGAGGCAGAACACGAGAGCAGAAGCGTCCCACACGTGGCGGGCGTGAAAAGGAAATGAAAAGAAAAAAGACAATAATTAGATCAAAGATGAATAAGGAGATATGGATATGAGACAAGGAAAGGGAGAAGAAATGATTGAGAAAAATGAGAGAAAAAAAAAAGCAGAAAAGACGAAGAAAAAAGAAAAGAAAAAAAAGAGCGCAAACACGAACAAGAAAATAAAACCAAAAGAAAAACACGAAATAGACATAGAACGAGACACAAGAAGATGAGATAAATGCATGCATCCGAGGCCAGGGCAGCGCAGCCGAGGCTTATGGATCCCAAAGAGAGGCTGCACGGAGCGAAAATTGTCCTCGACACAGCTCATAGTACTTTTATCAATTATTTGTTTTAATTAATATCATTCTCTTCGGGTATTTCTTCATTTTCCGCCTTTTGTTCAGACACTATCTGAATTTTTTGCTTCTTTTTTATTTTTTCTTCGTTTAAACCAATAACTCTTGTATTATGATTCATGATCTGGTCTCCTTCAGATGCGATTTAAAGCAAAGAAATAAAAGGAAGCGGTACTTTTATCTTCATCTGTGAGTTACTTATATCAGTCTAATGCCTATATACATA
>NC_051409.1:8164711-8164962 GCF_015228065.2 Penaeus monodon | reverse complement strand
AATGTGTAATAAGGGTAAGAAAGTTTGAGAGAAAAAGAAAACAAAATACATTATGAGAATGAAAGAAACGAGAAGCATTGAGAAACTAAAAAGACAGACATTAAAATTAATAGATATGATACAGAATGCAAGAGCCAAGGCGCTTCAAAAGTCTGTTGCAAATATTACAGCTGCTAACAGCCCTTGGCAACAGATTGCCTGTGTGAAGTAAAACGCATGTCATTTTATCTTCCTATCTTTGTTAGTTATTA
>NC_051409.1:8163917-8164306 GCF_015228065.2 Penaeus monodon | reverse complement strand
GGGGGGGGGGGAGATGATGATAAAGTTGATTCCGTTACAACAACCTTTAAAACAGTTGCCGTTGCAAAAATAAATGGTGTTCAAATAACTGTACAGTGAACTTAATTAGAAATTCCTTGCATTTAAATTTAAGGAAAAAAGAAGAAAGAAAAATAGACCTGTTTCTCTTTGCTTTGAACGAAGGGAAGCGTGCTCATGGTGGGAAAGGATGGCGTGTGCGAGGAGGGAGGGTTGATTACAGCTTCACTGGAACCTCATGTTCTGCCGATTTAGCATTGAGTATGACCTTGATATCCGCAGAATGAGTCTGTGACGATGTAAGTATATATTGATATAATAAAAAAGAGGGTAGGGTAGAAATGGGTTTTATTATCAGTTGTATCTCCATG
>NC_051409.1:8163359-8163879 GCF_015228065.2 Penaeus monodon | reverse complement strand
TAGGTAAGTTGCTACCAAACAAATTTAATATGAAATGTGCAAAGCCTAGTTTCAATAGTTGTGAACCCCTTGCAAGGTTTGAAAATGTTTATAGATTAAACTTAAACATATGTATGGTCATAATCAATTCAATATTAGAAATGTATGACGAAAAGTAAAATCATTGTTATTGGCAAAAGATTTATATAAGGGAAAGTATGCACATTTTATTGATCAAATTATTTTTAAACATATTTTGCGGCCGTAGACATTTAAAACTTAGTAAACTGATACCATATATGGTATTTATTTCCTCTATGACTACCCTGACATAGTGAACATCTAAAAACAGAGGAAATTACTACTACACTCCATAATATAGAAGTAAAAGGCTAAAATAACCTTCACATGACTCTCCATGACGACTGTGGTATCGATGGTTTCCTTTCACTCTTAACGAATCATATTCATAGGAACATTTGCCGTGTAACATAATTATCAATAAATGTGACTCACTTACAAAGGCACTTTAATTTAATGA
>NC_051409.1:8162918-8163305 GCF_015228065.2 Penaeus monodon | reverse complement strand
CTCTCCCACCATCTGCACAGCCTGACACAATGCTGATGTCTGAGGTGTTGTCACGTCCCTTTTTCTCTTTTTTGTGATTTTTTTATGGCAACTTCATAAAAGGTAAACTAAAGACCATATGGACATAAGATATATACAAGGAGAGGTATTCATATAAATTAATGTTTATATGAATATATAATTTTATTAATAAATAATATCTCACCATTCCAATTGCTCCTTTTCTGACCAGCTTCAGTCCTGCCCCGTGAGAGCAAGTTGTAATATTCCTCTTTGCGCTGTTGAGTGATGCGTGGAAGCTTTGAGGTAAATTATCTTGATATCTCTGAAGCCACACGTTCCCAGGCATTTTGCATCATCTGGATAGTAACACTATAGTTCATCTAG
>NC_051409.1:8162083-8162809 GCF_015228065.2 Penaeus monodon | reverse complement strand
CTTTGGACATGAATTTCCCTAACGCATATTCCTGCCTGTATTTTAAACTGTAAACGCTCACGTGTACTTGAAATTTATATAGTCGTGTGCATTTAACAATGGTAACATGGTAAGGGAAATGTCTCCTTTACACATAAGATATGATTAAGTATCATATAGAATACAAAGAAAAAAACCCATCAACAGAAAATACAGAAAGAGCAATACCATTTAAACGGAGAAAAAAGGGAACGGAATGCTGTACATTCGGATAAAATAGGAATATAAGAGAGCAAATGTTGAAATGTGGGTTTAATCCGTAGAGTTTCCACCCCCACAAGAATGACGAGACAAAACAGATATTGCTCAATTTCCCATGTATTTCACGATGTCATCGCGAGGTTTATTCACTGTAAACATTAAAATATTGTTTTTATACGTGTTTCTGTTCTGAGATTTAGAACCAAGTTAGGTTTCAAAACATTTATCTAAAAATATCCTCTAGGCCCTAAGTATATGCATACTTTTACCCCAATAGGACGAGCGTCGTATATATTGTCAGGCCCGGAGGAGGCTGTGGCTGTTACATACCATTCCTTCCATCATTAACAGAGGATGTACGTTTAGCGTAACACCGGAAGCAGGCGAACTACAACCTCGTTTTAGGGAAAACAGCCTTTCACGGGCGGAGGGATAAGTTTCCGGTGCTTATATGAAAATTATTCAAATGCCTCTGCCAAGCTAATT
>NC_051409.1:8161895-8162060 GCF_015228065.2 Penaeus monodon | reverse complement strand
GGTTTTTGTAAGGGATCCGGCTCTTGCAACACCATAATAAACACATATGCGAAAGAAAAGGACACATCTTAGTAATACCATTAGAGAGAGAAAAAATAATGAACCATTCATTCTCTCTCTCTCGCTCAATCTGTCTACCTTATATCAGTCTGTATATGTGTGGGC
>NC_051409.1:8161210-8161396 GCF_015228065.2 Penaeus monodon | reverse complement strand
TCATGCATATATGTGCGTGAAGGAACCTAAAGCGTGCGCCTCTATAGATACTGGAAGGGCCGTGAAAGGACGAAAGCCAGAAGCAATAACATAGGTAATAAACTAGACAGGAGTCGGTGCAGAATACGATGATATTGCGAACACCGTCTATTGACTCTGAGGTCGTAACTCAAAGCCTTTTTTGTA
>NC_051409.1:8159550-8160267 GCF_015228065.2 Penaeus monodon | reverse complement strand
TAGCAGGCATAATCTGTTAAAAGATAATATAATCTTAATTCTAGAATACCTCTTAACAATTAAAAAGGATACTAATTATGATAAATTTCATTTAACACCATTGAATGCAGAATTAACAGGATTCTCTTTACTGAATGATATTTTCTGCAACGAAGCATTAAAAAAGAATATTTAGCAAAGTTAGGTTGCATTTATGTGCACTGAAAAAGACTAAAATGGGCGAAAGATATGTATGGGATTGCTGGCATAGTGACCGTATGATCGAATTAAAGTAGAAGTATGTATAACCGAGAGACTTCGTCAGCCATGCACAAACAAAGTGACGGTTGAATAGAGAAACAGGAACAGAACACGTGCAGGTTGAAAATATTTGTTGACGTATGTTTTAGTTTGAGTCTAGATGTCCTGTTCCATGACACAGGTCATTTAAGAGCGGAATGAAAAAGAAGGAAATTGCCAGAGTAAAATTGAACAGAACGTACACCTATTGATGTAAGGAATTTTCGAATTCTTTACTATGTGCAGTGACATCTCGCTCCTCTCCTTATCGGACGTCAAAGGAGACGGATGTGATGTCTTCCGTCCCATTCAGCTTGAATTCAGCAGGTTGCAAAGACGCAAGTTCCATACTCTGATGCAACCGCAGGCTCTCGCATCTCAGTACGTTTTATATTAATATCAATACCAATAGCGTTAGAAAATGCATCCCCTCTAAAA
>NC_051409.1:8158994-8159398 GCF_015228065.2 Penaeus monodon | reverse complement strand
AATAAACCGACATACTCTAATTTCCTGCTGAAGCGAGACATAAAGCCCCAAATAAACAGCCAAGGTAAATCCAATGACTTTCGGCGGCCCTTGATCAAAGCTCGACCTAATGCTTTTATCGTCCTAACACAAGAAAATATTTCATTGGGGGGAATTGCTTCCGTTACAGACTGTTAATTACTTGCTTCCCAACTTCATGTAAATTCACTGTTCAATGTACTTTTTCATTCAATCCTTTCATTTCACTCAAAAAGGTCTATCTTGTTGCACCCGTCCTCAATAATTCATTAAATAGTAAATATTTCAAATCGTCATTCACTTAAGAGAAAGAGTAAAAGAAAGAGGCGTGTGTATGCAAGGAAGAAGACGAAGTAATAGATACCAGAAGGAGGAGAAGGGGATGG
>NC_051409.1:8158060-8158643 GCF_015228065.2 Penaeus monodon | reverse complement strand
GTATATAGATAAAGAATAAAAAGAGAGAAAGAATGTAGAAGGGAGAGTCAAACAGCAGAAACCCTTTCCAATACCATTACGCAAAGAATCCCGTTTAACCCCAACGTTACCAACATGCAAGACCTGCAGTACAGACAACTCGCGAGCTTTCGAAACACCAGTGGAATACGCCAGACATAATCCTTCATCAAAAATGGCTGAAAAAGGCACTCGTTTCCCTGTCGATGTCTGAAAGAATATTATAATTCAGCAAGCAAAATCAGAGCAGATTTCTTGTTCGCTTTGTAACTTCGATCCCTGCAGGAAGGTAGCGAACATGTTTCTAGTGAGAGTCAAATTTGCTTCAGTGAGTATTTTGACGGGAAGTTCGAAGAAAATACAGTGTAATACTGGATTTAATTAAATATGCATTTAATATGCATTCGTTTTTGCACTGATGTATTAGCGATCAATAAGATTATCACTTTGCGTGTATCTATAGAAGGAAGAAAAAATCGCCATAAAAACGACAACATTCACGGTAGTGTAATATATTGCAGACATACTGATTTTTATATAAAGATGATCGTCTAGTGTATAAATA
>NC_051409.1:8157826-8157949 GCF_015228065.2 Penaeus monodon | reverse complement strand
CACTTTTTCTCTTTTTTTCTTTTCTTTTTAGATATACGCGCGCTTATATTTGTTCGACAACTTCGCAGTATTCTGGACCAAGGAAATGCTACACTGCTTGAAAATACTTTTTTTTTTTGGTTT
>NC_051409.1:8157424-8157565 GCF_015228065.2 Penaeus monodon | reverse complement strand
TTTTTACAGTGTCTTTTACTTTACTCCCCTTGCGTTTCCCTTTCATCTCCTAACAGGTTTTCCGAACCCAATATTCCGTAAACTCTTTCACTTTCTTAAACTCTATTTATTTTACCAGTTAAGTCTCCATCTCTATCTCTT
>NC_051409.1:8156898-8157208 GCF_015228065.2 Penaeus monodon | reverse complement strand
CTGACTCTTGCCTGAACGTCTGTCCTTCTGTTGCCTCTCTTTCTTGTAGCGATATTTCGCCATCATTCCCTTTTTTTTCCCTTCTGTTCATCGACACGTTCGAGTTCATTGCATACACCTGACCAATCATTTCCCTGAAACGAGAAGGCGACAACTAACAGGAAGTGCGGTGCGGCTTTAAGCTGGGACTTTCTAAAGGGAAATCTCTTGGATAGATTGGCTTCGAGTTGACTCTGTATGGAGAAGGGAGGGCGATGCTAAAGGACACACGTACGTATCCATTTTTTTCATTAGTGTGTATGAGTATTAG
>NC_051409.1:8156373-8156614 GCF_015228065.2 Penaeus monodon | reverse complement strand
GTATTCCCTACGTTTCATTTCCTTTTTTCTAAATGTTATCGGCCTCCCCTTCCTTGTTTCATTTTTTCTTTTTCTTTCGCCACACATCCATCCTTTTCAGTCATTTTCTTGCTTTCACAACGCGACCAATGGCTGTAACCTTTACACCGTGATCGCATTCTTGAAAAATGTTTCGCTTCGATTTTGCTGTTAAGCGTGATTGTGTTAGCGGGAGGGAAAGAATGCATGAGAAATAGCGGAA
>NC_051409.1:8155847-8156015 GCF_015228065.2 Penaeus monodon | reverse complement strand
CTGAAAATCTTCCCAAGAAAAATTCCTTATATGAGGGTTACATTCTTCGCATGTCTCGTGTTATAGATTCTACAAAGGATTTTAGCCTCAGGCGACGGCAGTTTGGAAGGCAACCTATTTCAGGCCGAACAAAGTTTTGAAAAGACGCATCATATGTGGCTGAAAGTA
>NC_051409.1:8155208-8155348 GCF_015228065.2 Penaeus monodon | reverse complement strand
GCAGGTAATTTTCTGGAATACTTCCGCACAACCGATCGCAACGATTTTGGTGTCGATGGTTTCATCTCACTCTCAACTATTCAAAAATATTGAAATTACGCCCCCCCTTTCCCCCATTAGCAGGGGTGGGCATGAAATGT
>NC_051409.1:8154532-8154618 GCF_015228065.2 Penaeus monodon | reverse complement strand
CGGATTGTCGATTATACGGTTTCTTCCTGTTTATTATTTCTCTAAAGCTCAGCAGTAAAATAAGATCTCAGGAACTTGCTTGAATT
>NC_051409.1:8153511-8154509 GCF_015228065.2 Penaeus monodon | reverse complement strand
CATGGTGAATGTCAGTCTGACCTTATTTCGCTACACGCTCAGAGATTAAAGCAGCGCCAACTAATTCATTTTCTCACACGTTCGTCACAGCAACCTTTGAAACGGTTTCCGCTGCAAACCGAAATGCTGTTCAAATAGCTGTGCAGTGAACTTAATTAGACATTCCATGCATTTCAGGGAAAGAAAAATAAGAAAAAATAGACCGTTTTCTCTTTGCTTTGAACGAAGGGAAGCGTGTTCACGGCGGGAATGAAATGTATGTGCGAGGGGGAAGGGATGGTTACAGCGTCATTGGAACCTCATGTTCGGCCGATTTATCATCGAATATGACCTAGGGCATTCGCTAAATAAGTCAGTGACGATGTAAATAGATATAATAAAGGGAGAGGGTCGGGTAGGAATGATTCGAGGTCCTTACCGTCTCCTAGTTTCCTTATGCTTTTATTATCCGTTGTACCTCCATTAAAAGTATCTCAGTAATATAAATGATAGTAAAACATACGTGAATATGATGGTTTGGTTTATACTGTTAATTTCTGGAAGGACAAAGGGGTAAGCGTTATAAAGAGTTGGAATTACAAGCGAGGGAGAATGATAATGAAGGAATTTGAAACCGAGCGAATATTACCGATTAGATCTGTCTAAATATTAACTTTAATGGATAAGAATCCAAGTATAACACTATATAATAAAAACAAATAATGAAGGCTAATAAAAATGAGTATTAACAAAAAGTTTAACGGCAAAGAAACCGAAAATAATCCTCCATGGAATTCATACTCGTGAATATGGCTTCAATTCTTTCTTCAGATTTCATATTCTTGAATACATTGTTCGTTTTATTAAAGGAAGTATCAACAGGGTTTTAGTGGTTTCAGGTATCGTCTGTTTTCTCTCTTTATTTTCTTCTCTTCGTCTCTATCACTTCCGTGTCTATGTTTGCTGACTGAAGGGGCTCGTGGATAATAATAATTAATTGACAATAGCAACAACGAAAA
>NC_051409.1:8153336-8153480 GCF_015228065.2 Penaeus monodon | reverse complement strand
TCACACTCGCCTCCCCTCTCCTATCGTTCAAGTGACCAAGAAGTGTGTTCTTAGTCTCCATGCATAATTAGGTTGGAATAGCGTGGGACCTTGCTGGTTGTAGCTAAAGGAGTTACGAGGCTCTCGGGCGAAGATGCAGGCAGG
>NC_051409.1:8152168-8152972 GCF_015228065.2 Penaeus monodon | reverse complement strand
GCCGTGGTGATAAGTTATTATTAGGATTCTATATTCATGAAGATCCAAATAATATTTCCAACTCAGTCTATAAACAAATATTCAGTGTAGGTTTCGAAGATCCTCACTGCAAAAGTGCATTACACACCGTGCAGGCCGTAGGTTAATATTTGCAGGCTACTCAGAGTAATTATGATTATGCTGTTCATCAATAACCAAAGTTTATACAAATGTATATAAAGAGCTAGTTACGTTAAAGAAGGGATATGCCATTATCTGGGCCACTGTATGTCTGTAATATGGATGAGTTATCGGAAATATTTTTATGATAAAATTCTATTTCCACGATCCAATAAAGTCCTTTTTATAGGCCTCAGTATCCACGAATACATAATAACTCTAATCTACCACATTCTATACTTAACTTTTGCATGCCATTGCCGTGGAAAACCTCGTAAGCAAAGATGAATCCCGGGAGAAAAAACACAAAAGGCTAAGCAGGACGTTTATTGCATGTCAGCGATGGAGCCTCACTAACTCCGCGCCGTCATTTCACCTGGCCATCGTTTCCTTCACCTGAGCGGCTTACAGGTGGTTCAGCGAGCCTAAGGGGGTCGTCAGGCTACCCGCTTGTACTTTAGCATCTTTAAGGTGCGGGAGTAATTAAGTGAACCGTTACTTTATCTTTGATTCGCTACACGCGTAACAGCAAAGTCGAAACGAAACTTTCACGCATTCGACCACAGTGCAGGAATTTAAGGTTTTAATCGCGTTATAAATACACGCACAGCTGTCTGAAAACGACGGGTGTGTTATTTGCAGTTC
>NC_051409.1:8151998-8152132 GCF_015228065.2 Penaeus monodon | reverse complement strand
TAGATAAACTATGAAATATGGATATGAGACCAGTAACGAGAGAGGAGAATCATTTGCAAGACAAGAGGAGAGGAAAATACATGGAGAAAAAAAACAGAAACAAAGAAAATCGAGTAAACGGAGGAGCAAAGAAA
>NC_051409.1:8151407-8151915 GCF_015228065.2 Penaeus monodon | reverse complement strand
CAAGGTCTAGGCTTCAAGTTACTACCTACAGGCATCGATTCCTGTGTCAGATGCCAGGCTGCGTCCCCAAATTGGGTAATAATGGTCACCCGAAGCGAGGCTGTGCTGGACGAGAATCACACACCTGCGGATATATGAAATATGTGTCATGTTTACCTATGCCTCTGTACAACCCTTTCTACTTGAACCGTAAAACAGATACACCCGAGGTGACAATAATTACAGAGCCTAAATGGCAACCCCTCGAGTGTGTCTGCTACCTCCCTTCAGTGGTCCCGCAAGCTGGAGAGAAGGTAGACCAGCTGTTACCCTCTCCTGCTCTCTGTACAAATGCCCAATAAACAGCAGGCTAAAGAACCTACCTCTTATTTCAACCTCCTCATCTACAGAAGACACATGAAGACGAACAACAACACCCATTGAATTTTCATCATTACAATTACATTCGAAATATTAATTTCTCCTGGAAAGTAAATCGAAAACAACAGGACACGGGAATCAAACATAA
>NC_051409.1:8151237-8151381 GCF_015228065.2 Penaeus monodon | reverse complement strand
AAGAAGGTCAGTGTTTTACCCATCAAGCTATACTGAATTTATTCCGATGTGTTGTGATCATTAGTTTACAAACTGTGTCAAGGTTAACTTTTTGGTGTAGTTATTATTATTTATTTTTTTTTTTTCGTGCGCGCTATATGTAGT
>NC_051409.1:8150689-8151178 GCF_015228065.2 Penaeus monodon | reverse complement strand
TACACTGCATGTTTTTGGCTGTACTCTACACATATATCATCAAGGTGAAATAACTTACCAAAAACTCGTTAAATGCCTTTGTAATTAAATCTTACAATAATCGATTACTAATAGGAAAATGACACGCTTACAGTACTCCAACAGTAAATTGCCAGATTGCATAGAACCAGAAAAAGGAAAACAGAAATGCTATAGATAACTGAACTGATGCATAGGCCTATTTCGTTAAAGAGATAAATAAACAAAGAAAATAAGACTAACAGATGGACAAAAATGTAAAGCATATGCTATTTAATGGTCAAATTCAATTATAACATTAACTATGATCATCATAATGATAATAACAATACATCGAAGTTCTATTTACACTATTTATTGCAATGAGGTGAAGAGAGGAAGAGAAAGACAAAGACTGAAGAGTGGGAATGAAAACCTTTGACCGATCCGACTCTCACTCTCATCATAGACCGTCCTTATGTCCGTGTTTGC
>NC_051409.1:8150454-8150648 GCF_015228065.2 Penaeus monodon | reverse complement strand
CCCCTCCCCTCTTTCCCTCCCCTCCTCCCCCCTCCCCTCTTTCCCTCCCCTCCTCCCCTCCCCTCCTCCCCCCTCCCCTCTTTCCCTCCCTCCTCCCCTCTTTCCCCCCCCCCCCCCCTCTGTCTCCCCGATCCGAGTGGCCTCTTCAGCACAGGGTCGCAGAAGACAAGAAGGGGTCTTAAAATTCTCACAGC
>NC_051409.1:8149885-8150152 GCF_015228065.2 Penaeus monodon | reverse complement strand
TTTACCTCATTCTCTTTACCACGTATTTATTACACCATCGCCTTGGTTTTAGAATCAGAGAACAGGAAGAAAAGAAAGAGAGGAGAAAATTCACAACTCGTTTTCTCCTTCGTTTTCTCCCTCGTTTGTTCTCTCAAAACAAGTTCTTTGGATGTTCTGCCAAGTCATCGCTTCATGTAGTTATTTGACCCAATAGATTAGTCTCCAAAGTTTCACCAAAAAGAACGGCTATGACGTCATAAAACAAGGGGTCGATGAAGAGGAAAA
>NC_051409.1:8149145-8149829 GCF_015228065.2 Penaeus monodon | reverse complement strand
CACTGATAACATAACAATTGACTTTAACAAATAAATGTTTTTTAATTTACAAATTTGAATGTCTTTTTTGGGGGGGGAGTTATTACTCTATCGAATGATATATATCTATTCCATTATTATTGCTTTTTTTTTGAGGGGGGGGGGGTGTTATATGCACACACTCACAAAAAAAAACATAATAAATACACCAAAAAGCTAACCTTGGCATAGTTTGCAAACTAATGATCACAATTAAAACATCGGAATAAATTCATTATTCCTTGATGGGTAAAAACATTAGCCTCCTTGGGTGGGGGGGGAGGAGGTGTTGTGTTTGATTCCCGTGTCCTGTTTTAATTTTTACTTTCCAGAAGAAATTAATATCTCGAATTTAGTTGTAATGATGGGGCTCCTTTGGGGGGGGGGGTCGATGCCTAATCCTGTTATTTTCCGTTTTACTCTCCAGTAGAAATTAATATATTGGAAGACATGAGATATAACCACAAATAATGGAATAAGTTAATATTTCTGTCTTAATCATTTGTATTAAGATGCACGTTTCACAGTTAATATGGCTGTAGAGTTGATGATGGTGAATAACTATACTTTGAGATATTTTCTCAGTTTAGCTCGTACTTTTTCGGGAGATGAAAGAACGAGGGAGAATCTAGATAACGTGATCATGTTAACATTTCTCCCAAATAG
>NC_051409.1:8148772-8149009 GCF_015228065.2 Penaeus monodon | reverse complement strand
GTAATCTTATAATATCAATCATAATAGTGACAAATAGCATCTCTAGACAATGATTTTTAAAGTGATTCCTGATCATTTCAATACTAATAGTATTGAAATGATCAGGAATCACTATAAAAAAAACGATTTTTTATATTATCTCTTTTAGATTTGAATTGATAGAAACATTAATATTTTCAAAGCGAAAATATAGTTAATTCGTGCTAGATAGAAGCAATTTTTTATTTGAAAGTAAAT
>NC_051409.1:8148339-8148416 GCF_015228065.2 Penaeus monodon | reverse complement strand
TAAACTGACATATGCACACATTTAAGAAAAAAGAGGAAGAAAGATTGTGAGATAAAAAGGTAAAAAGAAAGCAAACA
>NC_051409.1:8148113-8148192 GCF_015228065.2 Penaeus monodon | reverse complement strand
TCGATGACAAGACAATATTCCTTTAGCTACTTTACCCTATAATGTAATTTCTATATATGATTCCGTTTAATAAATGTTA
>NC_051409.1:8147133-8147431 GCF_015228065.2 Penaeus monodon | reverse complement strand
ATTGCTGAATATTTTATCGAATTCTTAATAAGCGAATACATTCTCTCCATCCTTCATAGTTCCTGCATTGCTTAACCTGTAAGATCATCTTTATATATCTGGAAATCATGATATTTTTTTAAAACGAGAAAACTGCACTTACGTAACAAAATAAGTACTTCTTGCAATAATATCCAAATTATCACGACATACATTTTGGCATCAATTACATAATTTCTCCCATGTTTCATGATGAAATATAGTAACATCTACGCCCAGCTAAGTACCGACTAATTAATAATAAAACATTGCAATATGT
>NC_051409.1:8146377-8147004 GCF_015228065.2 Penaeus monodon | reverse complement strand
TCGATATTTGGTTTTACAGGCTAACATATAAAAGAGCGGTGAAGCAAATTACTGTGTTCTTGCAGCGATTCTTAATGAAATCATCAGCGTATTTGCATAGTCAATACTGATGGCAGGTATTATCCCCTTAGTGTTAATTCTAATTATTATATTTCTTTAATATTGTGCTTGGGCAAAAACGTACCTATGTATTATGAAACATGAGTTTCACAAGATTGTCTTTATTCTTATAGTGCAAGCAGAGATATATAAGTGCCCGTCATTATCATTGTGGTTATTTGGAGTTGTCCTAAGCTGACACGAATGTAAATAGGCAGAGAGAGAGCGTCACAAAGACCTGGACTCGAACATTTGACGTTTGAAATACCTATGCAATACGAGAAAGGACAAGAAAGTGTTTTTTTCCGGTGATTTGTGAGTTTAAGTGGCACCAGATTCCTGAAATGGCGGCGCTTGAAGAATTTCTCAGTGCAACAGTACGGCGGCACATTATTATTTGATTAATGTTAAGTTGACTCCCATGGATATGAATATTTCGTTTATCTTCCTAGTTACTGAATATGGTTCGCTGTATTTGAATAGAATCAGTTCCAATGAAAGACTGGTAATAACAGGATGTGTATTGCG
>NC_051409.1:8145509-8145742 GCF_015228065.2 Penaeus monodon | reverse complement strand
ATATCCAGCCCCCCCCCCCCCAATCGTCCTTCCCGCTCTCGGTCTCGCCATTTCCGCGTGGAGAAAATTCTAAGGTGTAATACTGTATTCGGCAGAATAAATGAAAAGTCAAATTATAATGAACTGAAGGGAAAGATTTTCGGGATAATATTTTTGAGAAAGATGGTACACATAATGATTTTGGTATTTTGGGGCCTGTTTTAATGGCCGGTTTGGTGCACAAGTACATGAAA
>NC_051409.1:8145241-8145372 GCF_015228065.2 Penaeus monodon | reverse complement strand
TATGAGAGATGACATGATGTACTCAGTCCTCGGCCTCCACGGAACCCCGAGTACGGCGGTGGAGGCGTGACCAAAGTCATTCGCAAGCTACGAAGACGGTGGCTGCAAATATATGACCAATTCACAAAAAT
>NC_051409.1:8144742-8145188 GCF_015228065.2 Penaeus monodon | reverse complement strand
TGTAATAATGATGACTACAGATCATAGGCCAGAGCCAGGACAACGCAGTAGATTTCCTATTTCGTACTACCATGTTTTTTTTTATATACCATGATGTTTGCATAAATATTAACCTCAGGTAACTTGAAAAAACGTGATATCAGAAACATTGTGCATATCAAGGCACTCTGGCAATTAAGTTGATTGCAACAAAAACAAAACTGCACAACTTTCCATCTGTAGAATAGTATGGTGTGTCATGTGCAATAAAATTAATAAGCCTTTTACACAAGTATTCCTGTCTGATTTAACGGTGGAAAAGACTTTTAAATAGATTATGAATATGAAGATGTAAAAGAGAGTCGATGGAGGGAGCGGTGAATAAGGTGGACATGGCAATGATATTGGTAACTGATGCCATAAAGAGGTAGATAAACCGACACTCAGGCTAACAATCCCCCCCCCCC
>NC_051409.1:8144612-8144725 GCF_015228065.2 Penaeus monodon | reverse complement strand
CAAAGCAATTCATGCATAAACATTCATTCGTAGAATCATCTCTTTCAAGCCAAAAGAGCAGCGTAAGTGTTAATATTAATGTGGAGGCATGTTGGTGAAAGTAATTCGAGGCA
>NC_051409.1:8144323-8144534 GCF_015228065.2 Penaeus monodon | reverse complement strand
CTATCCTCCTTCATCCCCTCCCCTCTTTCTGTTTGCATTGCCTTCACATTTTGCTTTATAAAGATCCTAAGTTCCTTGTATTATCCCTTTGAAGTGGAAGCAGACGAACTGTTGACCTCTCTTGCGGGTTTCGAAAGAAGTGTGTCGACATAAAACATTTTTTTCGCTCTCCCACGCTATCCATCTATCTCTCACTCTCCTACATCCCCTT
>NC_051409.1:8143974-8144259 GCF_015228065.2 Penaeus monodon | reverse complement strand
CCTCACCTATGTCTCCTATATGACGAGTATGCTTCCTACATCCAGAACAGAATCACTTGATGCATTCTTTTCCTCACTTGTGAGTTTAACACATAACTTTTATGCACGCTACATTGCAGACTCCACATTGCACGTCGCCCCGGAACTCTCCGGTATTAAACTTTGCCAACCCTTTTAGACCTAAGGAACCTTCGCCGTCACAATTTCGGAACTCTTTCAGACCGTCACACACGGCATAAGGTTATGGCAACACGAACAGGCACTTATAAGGGATTCTTTGAAGTA
>NC_051409.1:8143431-8143867 GCF_015228065.2 Penaeus monodon | reverse complement strand
TTCTAATAAAGCGCTGAGTGTTAGGTTGCAACATACAACAGCATAAACATAGTCATCCCCGGGAGGCAAGAGCCGAAGAGAATGCGAGCCTTCTCCCATGCTCTGACACGCACTGAGGAAACATTCCAACGACGCGGAGATATTTAAGGTATCCTTGGATTGGGATGTTCCTTTCATTTTCTTGCATCGTTGCAAATCTTTGGTAAATATCATTGTTCGTGTTTATATTTCCCGGTTATTATATTTTTCGCTTTATCTAATTCTTCTTACTTTATTGTCAACCTTCTCCTGTTTCCCTTTCGGTGATGTCATCTCCATCCCTTTCGTAGATTTTCGTCCTTTTACTCGTATTTGCCTCTGTTTAATTTTCTTCGTTACTTTCCTTTATCAGATACTACTAGATTTCTATGTTCTGTCTTGAAATGAGTAAACCGGA
>NC_051409.1:8143227-8143334 GCF_015228065.2 Penaeus monodon | reverse complement strand
AGGGTATCCGGTGCTCGGGGCACAGCTGCAAAACACAATAGAAAAAGGATATCATTCTGGCGAGCTCCGGTCTGCCACCTCTCTCCCTCTCAGTTATTTGCTTGAGA